>NC_135965.1:53198961-53338656 GCF_053455715.1 Rhinoraja longicauda
CCCCCCCCACCCTCCTCCTCTCCCCCCCCACCCTCCTCCTCTCCCCCCCCACCCTCCTCTCTCCCCCCCACCCTCCTCCTCTCCCCCCCACCCACCCTCCTCCTCTCCCCCCCACCCTCCTCCTCTCCCCCCCCCACCCTCCTCCCCCCCCACCTCCACCCCCCCACCCTCCTCCACTCCCCCCCCCACCCTCCCCTCTCCCCCCCCCCCACCCTCCTCCTCCCCCCCCCCACCCTCCTCCTCTCCCCCCCCCCCACCTCCTCTCCCCCCACCACCCTCCTCCTCCCCCCCACCCACCTCCTCTCCCCCCCCCCCACCCTCCTCTCCCCCCCCACCCACCTCCTCTCCCCCCCCCCACCCTCCCTCCTCTCCCCCCCCCACCCTCCTCCTCTCCCCCCCCCACCCTCCTCCTCTCCCCCCCCCCCACCCTCCCCTCCCCCCCACCCTCCTCCCCCCCCCACCCTCCTCCTCTCCCCCCCCCACCCTCCTCCTCTCCCCCCCCACCCTCCTCTCCCCCCCCCACCCCTCCTCTCCCCCCCCCACCCTCCTCCTCTCCCCCCCCCACCCTCCTCCTCTCCCCCCCCCACCCTCCTCCTCTCCCCCCCCACCCTCCTCCTCTCCCCCCCCACCCTCCTCCTCTCCCCCCCCCCCACCCTCCTCCTCTCCCCCCCCACCCTCCTCCTCTCCCCCCCCACACCTCCTCCTCTCCCCCCCACCCTCCTCCTCTCCCCCCCACCCTCCTCCTCTCCCCCCCCCCACCCTCCTCCTCTCCCCCCCAACCCTCCTCCTCTCCCCCCACCTCCTCCTCTCCCCCCACCCTCCTCCTCCCCCCCCCCCAACCCTCCTCCTCTCCCCCCCCCACCCTCCTCCTCTCCCCCCCCACACCCTCCTCCTCCCCCCCCCCCTCCTCCTCTCCCCCCCCACCCTCCTCCTCTCCCCCCCCCCACCCCTCCTCCTCCCCCCCCCACCCTCCTCCTCTCCCCCCCACCCTCCTCCTCTCCCCCCCCACCTCCTCTCCCCCCCCACCCTCCTCCTCTCCCCCCCCACCCTCCTCCTCTCCCCCCCACCCTCCTCCTCTCCCCCCCACCCTCCTCCTCTCCACCCCACCCTCCTCCACCCCCCTCCACTCACCCTTCACCCCCCCTCCTCCCCCCACCCTCCTCCCTCCCCACCCTCCTCCTCTCCCCCCCCTACCCTCCTCCTCCCCCCCCACCCCCTCCTCTCCCCCCCACCCTCCTCCTCTCCCCCCCCACCCTCCTCCCTCCCCCCCCACCCTCCTCCTCTCCCCCCCCACCCTCCTCCTCTCCCCCCCCACCCTCCTCCTCTCCCCCCCACCCTCCTCCTCTCCCCCCCACCCCCTCCTCTCCCCCCACCCTCCTCCTCTCCCCCCCACCCTCCTCCTCTCCCCCCCCACCCTCCTCCTCTCCCCCCCCACCCTCCTCCTCTCCCCCCCACCCTCCTCCTCTCCCCCCCCCCACCCTCCTCCTCTCCCCCCCCCACCCTCCTCCTCTCCCCCCCACCCCACCCTCCTCCTCTCCCCCCCCCACCCTCCTCCTCTCCTCCCCCCCCCACCCTCCTCCTCTCCCCCCCCACCCTCCTCCTCTCCCCCCCACCCTCCTCCTCTCCCCCCACCCTCCTCCTCTCCTCCCCCCCCACCCTCCTCCTCCTCCCCCCCCACCCTCCTCTCTCCCCCTCCAGCTAATCCCCTTGTCTCGCCCCCCTCCTCCCCCCACCCTCCTCCTCTCCCCCATCCTCCTCCTCTCCCCACCTCCTCCTCCTCTCCCCCCCCACCCTCCTCCTCTCCCCCCCCCACCCTCCTCCTCACCCCCCCCACCCTCCTCCTCTCCCCCCCCACCCTCCTCCTCTCCCCCCCCCCACCCTCCTCCTCTCCCCCCCCCACCCTCCCCCTCTCCCCCCCCCCACCTCCTCCCCCCCCACCCTCTCCCCCCCCCCACCCTCCTCCTCTCCCCCCCCCCACCCTCCTCCTCTCCCCCCCCCCACCCTCCTCCTCTCCCCCCCCACCCTCCTCCTCTCCCCCCCCCACCCTCCTCCTCTCCCCCCACCCTCCTCCTCTCCCCCCCACCCTCCTCCTCTCCCCCCCCACCTCCTCCTCTCCCCCACCCTCCTCCTCCTCCCCCCCCACCCTCCTCCTCCTCTCCCCCCCACCCTCCTCTCTCCCCCTCCAGCTAATCCCCTTTGTTCTCGCGCCCCCTCCTCCCCCCACCCTCCTCCTCTCCCCCATCCTCCTCCTCTCCCCATCCTCCTCCTCCTCCTCTCCCCCCCCACCCTCCTCCTCTCCCCCCCCCAACCCTCCTCCTCTCCCCCCCACCCTCCTCCTCTCCCCCACCCTCCTCCTCTCCCCCCCCCAACCCTCCTCCTCTCCCCCCCCCCCACCCTCCTCCTCTCCCCCCCCCCACCTCCTCTCCCCCCCCCCCTCCTCCTCTCCCCCCCACCCTCCTCCTCTCCCCCCCCACCCTCCTCCTCTCCCCCCACCCTCCTCCTCTCCCCCCCTACCCTCCTCCTCTCCCCCCCACCCTCCTCCTCTCCCCCCCCACCCTCCTCCTCTCCCCCCCCACCCTCCTCCTCTCCCCCCCCACCCTCCTCCTCTCCCCCCCCACCCTCCTCCACTCCCCCCCCACCCTCCTCCTCTCCCCCCCCACCCTCCTCCTCTCCCCCCCCCCACCCACCTCCTCTCCCCCCCACCCTCCTCCTCTCCCCCCCCACCCTCCTCCTCCCCCCCCACCCTCCTCCTCTCCCCCCCACCTCCTCCTCTCCCCCCCCACCCACCTCCTCTCCCCCCCCACCCACCTCCTCTCCCCCCCCACCCTCCTCCTCTCCCCCCCCCCATCCTCCTCCTCTCCCCCCCACCCTCCTCCACTCCCCCCCCCCCCACCTCCTCCTCTCCCCCCCCCCCCAACCCCCTCCTCTCCCCCCCCCCCACCCTCCTCCTCCCCCCCCCCCACCCTCCTCCTCTCCCCCACCACCCTCCCTCTCCCCCCACCACCCTCCTCCTCTCCCCCCCCCACCCTCCTCCTCTCCCCCCCCACCTCCCCTCCTCTCCCCCCCACCCTCCTCCTCTCCCCCCTCCAGCTAATCCCCTTTGTTCTCGCGCCCCCTCCTCCCCCCACCCTCCTCCTCTCCCCATCCTCCTCCTCTCCCCCCCACCCTCCTCTCCCCCCCCACCCTCTTCTCCCCCCCACCCTCTCCTCTCCTCCCCCCCCACCCTCCTCCTCCTCTCCCCCCCCAAACTCCTCCTCCTCTCCCACCCACCCTCCTCCTCTCCCCCCCACCCTCCTCCTCTCTCCCCCCCCAACCCTCCTCCTCTCCCCCCCAACCCTCCTCCTCTCCCCCCCAACCCTCCTCCTCTCCCCCCCAACCCTCCTCCTCTCCCCCCCAACCCTCCTCCTCTCCCCCCCAACCCTCCTCCTCTCCACACCCTCCTCCTCTCCCCCCCCCCAACCCTCCTCCTCTCCCCCCCCACCCTCCTCCTCTCCCCCCCCACCCTCCTCCTCTCCCCCCCCCCCCCTCCTCTCCCCCCCCACCCTCCTCCTCTCCCCCCCCACCCTCCTCCTCTCCCCCCACCCTCCTCCTCTCCCCCCCACCTCCTCTCCCCCCCCACCCTCCTCCTCTCCCCCCCCCACCCTCCTCCTCTCCCGCCCCACCCTCCTCCTCTCCCCCCCACCCTCCTCCTCTCCACCCCACCCTCCTCCTCTCCCCCCCTCCAGCTCATCCCCTTTGTTCTCGCGCCCCCTCCTCCCCCCACCCTCCTCCTCTCCCCCACCCTCCTCCTCTCCCCCCCCTACCCTCCTCCTCTCCCCCCCACCCTCCTCCTCTCCCCCCCACCCTCCTCCTCTCCCCCCCCACCCTCCTCCTCTCCCCCCCCACCCTCCTCCTCTCCCCCCCCACCCTCCTCCTCTCCCCCCCCACCCTCCTCCTCTCCCCCTCCTCCTCTCCCCCCCACCCTCCTCCTCCCCCCCCACCCTCCTCCTCTCCCCCCCCACCCTCCTCCTCTCCCCCCCCACCCTCCTCCTCTCCCCCCCCACCCTCCTCCTCTCCCCCCCACCCTCCTCCTCTCCCCCCCACCCTCCTCCTCTCCCCCCCACCCTCCTCCTCTCCCCCCCCACCCTCCTCCTCTCCCCCCCCACCCTCCTCCTCTCCCCCCCCCACCCTCCTCCTCTCCCCCCCCACCCTCCTCCTCTCCCCCCCCCACCCTCCTCCTCTCCCCCCCCCCACCCTCCTCCTCTCCCCCCCCACCCTCCTCCTCTCCCCCCCCACCCTCCTCCTCTCCCCCCCACCCTCCTCCTCTCCCCCCCCACCCTCCTCCTCTCCCCCCACCCTCCTCCTCTCCCCCCACCCTCCTCCTCTCTCCCCCTCCAGCTAATCCCCTTTGTTCTCGCGCCCCCTCCTCCCCCCACCCTCCTCCTCTCCCCATCCTCCTCCTCTCCCCATCCTCCTCCTCCTCTCCCCCCCCACCCTCCTCCTCTCCCCCCCCCACCCTCCTCCTCTCCCCCCCCACCACCTCCTCTCCCCCCCCACCTCCTCCTCTCCCCCCCCCACCCTCCTCCTCTCCCCCCCCCACCCTCCTCCTCTCCCCCCCCCCCACCCTCCTCCTCTCCCCCCCCCCCACCCTCCTCCTCTCCCCCCCCCCACCCTCCTCCTCTCCCCCCCCACCCTCCTCCTCTCCCCCCCCCCCCCCACCCTCCTCCTCTCCCCCCCCCACCCTCCTCCTCTCCCCCCCCCCACCCTCCTCCTCTCCCCCCCCCCCCACCCTCCTCCTCTCCCCCCCCCCACCCTCCTCCTCTCCCCCCCCACCCTCCTCCTCTCCCCCCCACCCTCCTCCTCTCCCCCCCCACCCTCCTCCTCTCCCCCCACCCTCCTCCTCTCCTCCCCCCCCACCCTCCTCCTCCTCTCCCCCCCACCCTCCTCTCTCCCCCTCCAGCTAATCCCCTTTGTTCTCGCGCCCCCTCCTCCCCCCACCCTCCTCCTCTCCCCCATCCTCCTCCTCTCCCCATCCTCCTCCTCCTCTCCCCCCCCACCCTCCTCCTCTCCCCCCCCCAACCCTCCTCCTCTCCCCCCCCAACCCTCCTCCTCTCCCCACCCTCCTCCTCTCCCCCCCCCAACCCTCCTCCTCTCCCCCCCCACCCTCCTCCTCTCCCCCCCCCACCCTCCTCCTCTCCCCCCCCACCCTCCTCCTCTCCCCCCCCCTCCTCCTCTCCCCCCCACCCTCCTCCTCTCCCCCCCCCCACCCTCCTCCTCTCCCCCCACCCTCCTCCTCTCCCCCCCCACCTCCTCTCCCCCCCCACCTCCTCCTCTCCCCCCCCCACCCTCCTCCTCTCCCCCCCACCCTCCTCCTCTCCCCCCCACCCTCCTCCTCTCCACCCCACCCTCCTCCTCTCCCCCCCTCCAGCTCATCCCCTTTGTTCTCGCGCCCCCTCCTCCCCCCACCCTCCTCCTCTCCCCCACCCTCCTCCTCTCCCCCACCCTCCTCCTCTCCCCCACCCTCCTCCTCTCCCCCCCTACCCTCCTCCTCTCCCCCCCACCCTCCTCCTCTCCCCCCCACCCTCCTCCTCTCCCCCCCCACCCTCCTCCTCTCCCCCCCACCCTCCTCCTCTCCCCCCCCACCCTCCTCCTCTCCCCCCCACCCTCCTCCTCCCCCCCCACCCTCCTCCTCTCCCCCCCCACCCTCCTCCTCTCCCCCCCCACCCTCCTCCTCTCCCCCCCCACCCTCCTCCTCTCCCCCCCCCCACCCTCCTCCTCTCCCCCCCCCACCCTCCTCCTCTCCGCCCCCACCCTCCTCCTCTCCCCCCCCCACCCTCCTCCTCTCCCCCCCCCACCCTCCTCCTCTCCCCCCCCCACCCTCCTCCTCTCCCCCCCACCCTCCTCCTCTCCCCCCCCACCCTCCTCCTCCCCCCCCACCCTCCTCCTCCTCTCCCCCCCACCCTCCTCTCTCCCCCTCCAGCTAATCCCCTTTGTTCTCGCGCCCCCTCCTCCCCCCACCCTCCTCCTCTCCCCCACCCTCCTCCTCTCCCCCATCCTCCTCCTCTCCCCATCCTCCTCCTCCTCTCCCCCCCCACCCTCCACCTCACCCCCCCCACCCTCCTCCTCTCCCCCCCCCACCTCCTCTCCCCCCCCCCCCACCCTCCTCCTCTCCCCCCCCCCCACCCACCTCCTCTCCCCCCCCACCCTCCTCCTCTCCCCCCCCCCCCACCCACCTCCTCTCCCCTCCCCCCCCCACCCTCCACCTCTCCCCCCCCCCCACCCTCCTCCTCTCCCCCCCCCACCCTCCTCCTCTCCCCCCCACCCTCCTCCTCTCCCCCCCCCACCTTCCTCCTCTCCCCCCCACCCTCCTCCTCTCCCCCCCCCACCCTCCTCCTCTCCCCCCCCCCCCCCAACCCTCCTCCTCTCCCCCCAACCCTCCTCCTCTCCCCCCCCCACCCTCCTCCTCTCCCCCCCCACACCCTCCTCCTCTCCCCCCCCCCACCCTCCTCCTCTCCCCCCCACCCTCCTCCTCTCCCCCCCCACCCTCCTCCTCTCCCCCCCCACCCTCCTCCTCTCCCCCCCACCCTCCTCCTCTCCCCCCCACCCTCCTACTCTCCCCCCCCACCTTCCTCCTCTCCCCCCCACCCTCCTCCTCTCCCCCCCACCCTCCTCCTCTCCCCCCCTCCAGCTAATCCCCTTTGTTCTTGCGCCCCCTCCTCTCCCCCACCCTCCTCCTCTCCCCCACCCTCCTCCTCTCCCCCACCCTCCTCCTCTCCCCCACCCTCCTCCTCTCCCCCACCCTCCACCTCTCCCCCACCCTCCTCCACTCCCCCACCCTCCTCCTCTCCCCCACCCACCACCTCTCCCCACCCTCCTCCTCACCCCCACCCTCCTCCTCTCCCCCACCCTCCTCCTCTCCCCCCCCCCCCCCCACCCTCCTCCACTCCCCCCCCCCACCCACCACCTCTCCCCCCCCCACCCTCCTCCTCTCCCCCCCCCCCCCACCCTCCTCCTCTCCCCCCCCCCACCCTCCTCCTCTCCCCCCCCCACCCTCCTCCTCTCCCCCCCCCACCCTCCTCCACTCCCCCCCCCCCCCACCCTCCTCCTCTCCCCCCCCCACCCTCCTCCTCTCCCCCCCCCCCACCCTCCTCCTCTCCCCCCCCCACCCTCCTCCTCTCCCCCCCCCACCCTCCTCCTCTTCTCCCCCCCCCCACCCTCCTCCTCTCCCCCCACACCCTCCTCCTCTCCCCCCCCACCCTCCTCTCTCCCCCCACCCTCCTCCTCTCCCCCCCCACCCTCCTCCTCTCCCCCCCCACCCTCCTCCTCTCCCCCACCCTCCTCCTCCTCTCCTCCCCCCCACCCTCCTCCTCCTCCTCCTCCTCTCCCCCCCCACCCTCCTCTCCCCCCCTCCAGCTAATCCCTTTGTTCTCGCGCCCCCCCTCCCCCCACCCTCCTCCCACCCTCCTCCTCTCCCCCATCCTCCTCCTCCCCCCACCCTCCTCCTCCCCCCCACCCTCCTCCTCTCCCCCACCCTCCTCCTCTCCCCCCCACCCTCCTCCTCTCCCCCCCCACACCCTCCTCCTCTCCCCCCCCCCCACCCACCTCCACTCCCCCCCCCCCCCCACCCTCCTCCTCTCCCCCCCCCCCACCCTCCTCCTCTCCCCCCCCCCCCCCCACCCTCCTCCTCTCCCCCCCCCCCCCCCCACCCTCCTCCTCTCCCCCCCCCCACCCCCCACCCCCCACCCCCCACCCTCCTCCTCTCCCCCCCCACCCTCCTCCTCTCCCCTCCCCCCCCACCCTCCTCCTCTCCCCCCCCCCCCCCACCCCCCCCCCCACCCTCCTCCTCTCCCCCCCCCACCCTCCTCCTCTCCCCCCCCCACCCTCCTCCTCTCCCCCCCCCACCCTCCTCCTCTCCCCCCCCCCTCCTCCTCTCCCCCCCCCCTCCTCCTCTCCCCCCCCCCCCCACCCTCCTCCTCTCCCCCCCCCCTCCTCCTCCCCCCCCCCCACCCTCCTCCTCCTCTCCCCCCCCCCCCACCCTCCTCCTCTCCCCCCCCCCCCACCCTCCTCCTCTCCCCCCCCCCTCCTCCTCTCCCCCCCCCCTCCTCCTCTCCCCCCCCCCTCCTCCTCTCCCCCCCCCCCCCTCCTCCTCTCCCCCCCCTCCTCCTCTCCCCCCCCTCCTCCTCTCCCCCCCCCCCTCTCCCCCCCCTCTCCCCCCCTCCTCCTCTCCCCCCCCCCTCCTCCCCCTCCTCCCCCTCCTCCTCTCCCCCCCTCCTCCCCCTCCTCCTCTCCCCCCCCCCCACCTCCTCTCTCCCCCCCCCCCCCCCTCCTCCTCCCCCCCCCCCCTCCCTCCTCCTCTCCCCCCCACCCTCCTCCTCTCCCCCCCCACCCTCCTCTCCCCCCCCACCCTCCTCTCCCCCCCACCCTCCTCTCCCCCCCCACCCTCCTCTCCCCCCCCACCCTCCTCTCCCCCCCCACCCTCCTCTCCCCCCCCACCCTCCTCTCCCCCCCCACCCTCCTCTCCCCCCCCACCCTCCTCTCCCCCCCCACCCTCCTCTCCCCCCCCACCCTCCTCCTCCTCCCCCCCCCCAAACTCCTCCTCCTCTCCCCCCCCCAAACTCCTCCTCCTCTCCCCCCCCCAAACTCCTCCTCCTCTCCCCCCCCCAAACTCCTCCTCCTCTCCCCCCCACCCTCCTCCTCCCCCCCACCCTCCTCCTCCCCCCCCACCCTCCTCTCCCCCCCCACCCACCCTCCTCTCCCCCCCCACCCACCCACCTCTCCCCCCCCACCCACCCTCCTCTCCCCCCCCACCCACCCTCCTCTCCCCCCCCACCCACCCTCCTCTCCCCCCCCACCCACCCTCCTCTCCCCCCCCACCCACCCTCCTCTCCCCACCCACCCACCCTCCTCTCCCCACCCACCCACCCTCCTCTCCCCCCCCCCACCCACCCTCCTCTCCCCCCACCCACCCTCCTCGCCCCCCCCACCCACCCTCCTCTCCCCCCCCCACCCACCCTCCTCTCCCCCCCCCACCCACCCTCCTCTCCCCCCCCACCCACCCTCCTCTCCCCCCCCACCCACCCTCCTCTCCCCCACCCACCCACCCTCCTCTCCCCCCCCACCCACCCTCCTCTCCCCCACCCACCCACCCACCCACACGTACGATGAGCGTTTGTCGGCACAGGGCCTGTACTCACTGGAGTTTAGAAGGATGAGGGGGGGGACGACCTCATTGAAACTTACAGAATAGTGAAAGGCCTGGATAGAGTGGATGTGGAGAGGATGTTTCCACCAGTGGGAGAGTCTAGAACCAGAGGGCACAGCCTCAGAATTAAAGGATGCACCTTTAGAAAGGAGATGAGGAAGAATTTATTTTGTCAGAGGGTGGTGATTCTGTGAAATTCATTGCCACAGAAGGCTGTGGAGACCAAGTCAATGGGCATTTTTTTATGGCGGCCCAGGACAGAAAGGTCAGTGCGGGAATGGGAGGAGGAGTTAAAGTGTTGAGCAACCGATAGATCAGATAGATATAGGCGGACTGAGCAGAGGTGTTCAGTGAAACCTGCGCGTGGTCTCACCGGTAAATAGGAGTCCACACCTCGAACAGCGGTTACAGTAGTTGACAGGGTATCATGGGAAATAGGAGCAGAATTGGGCCATTCAGCCCATCGTCTACTCTGCCATTCAATCATGGCTGATCTATCTCTCCCTCCTAACCCCATTCTCCTGCCTTCTCCCCATAACCCCTGACAACCGTACTAATCAAGAATCTGTCTATCTCTGCCTTAAAAATATCCACAGACACGGCCTGCACAGCCTTCTGTGGCAACGAATTCCACAGATTCACCACCCTCTGACTAAAGACATTTCGCCTCATCTCCTTCCTAAAAGAACGTCCTTTAATTCAGAATCTTCTGTTCAGATTAGATAGGACAATTAGTGTGATTCAACCAGTCGTTATCACAGTCTGCTCAGACTTTAGACAATAGGTGCAGGAGTAGGCCATTCGGCCCTTCACGCTAGCACCTCCATTGACTGTGATCATCCACAATCAGTAACCCGTTCCTGCCTATTCCCATATCCCTTGATTCCGCTAGCCCTAAGAGCTTTATCTAACTCTTTTGAAAGCATTCAGTGAATTGGCCTCCACTGCCATCTGAGGCAGAGAATTCCAGATTCACAACTCTCCGAGTGAAAAGGTTTTTCCTCATCTCCGTTCTAAATGGCCTCCCCCTTATTCTTAAACTGTGGCTCATGGCTCTGGACTCCCCCAACATCGGGAACATGTTTCCTGCCTCTGGCGTGTCCAATTCCTTAATAATCTGATGTGTTTCATGAATTATACTTTCTAGGAAGTAGGACCAGTGAACAAATGAAGGACATATTTGCCTGGAACATCATTCAGATGATTGAGCAGCGGATGTTAAATCAGAATATGACCCTCACATGTGCAATGTACCCGATATTTAACCTCAAAACCTCTGTGCAGTGATCTGTAGCTCGAATCTGTGTGTGCCAACCTGTATTACTTGGTATTAAGAGCATTTATTTAGCCTAAAGCCTAAAAACAAAAATCAACAATGGCAGATTGAGGAGTTTAACTCTTAACGACACTGAAACGCCATTAAATTAACAGTTCTCTGGCCCGGTTGCTCTGCTAACGCATTGAACAATATCAACACATTATTGTCAATGATCCCAATCCTTACACAGGCTCCACTCCAGTACCAAATGTTTGGTACAATTCCAGTGCCAAATCTCTGTCCCCACTGCAATAGAATGATACATGCTGACAGACTCAGAGTGGAACCAGGCCCTTCGGCCCAACTTGCCCACAGCGACCCCATCTACACTCATCTCACCTGCCTGCGTTTGGCCCGTATTCCTCTAAACCTATCCTATCCATGTACCTGTCCAAATGGCTTCTCAAACATTGTGATAGTCCTTGCCTCAACTACCTCCTCTGGCTGTTTGTTCCATACATCCACCATCCTTTGTGTTTAAAAAGAAAGTTGCCCCTCGGGTTCCTATTAAATCTTTCCCCCCCCCCCCCCCCCTCACCTTAAACCTACGTCGTCTGCCTCTCGATTCCCCTACTCTGGGTAACAGGCTGTGCATTTACTCAATCTATTCCTCGTGTGATTTTATGCACCTTTATAAGATCACCCCTCATCCTCCTGCACTCAGTAACATCAGCTGAGGGAACAATTCCATTTGTATCACAGTATCTTGTCTAAATTAAGCAGTGGTTCACAAGTTATAGGAGTAGAATTAGGTCATTCGGCCCATCAAGTTTTCGCCATTGAATCATGGCTGATCTCTGCCTCCTAACCCCATTTTCCTGCCTTGACACCGGTTCTAATCAAGAATTTGTTTATCTCTGCCTTAAAAATATCCACTGACTTGGCCTCCACAGCCCTCTGTGGCAAAGAGTTCCACAGATTCACCACCCTCTGACTAACAAAGTTCCTCCTCGCCTCCTTTCTAAAGGAGCGCCCTTTAATTCTGAGGCTGTGACCTCTGGTCCCAGACTCTCCCACCAGTAGAAACATCCTTTCCACATCCACTCTATCTATTGCTTTCATTATTCTGTTTCAATGAGGTCCCCCCTCATTCTAAACTCCAGCTAGTACAGGCACAGTGCCGTCAAACGCTCATCATAGGTTAACCCACTCATTCCTGGGATCATTCTTGTAAACCTCCTCTGGACCCTCTCCAGATCCAGCACATTCTTCCTCAGATATGGGGCCCAAAATTGCTCACAATACTCTAACCGCGGCCTGACCATGTGGTGCTATATCTCGACATAGTGCTTCGGTGCATATTGTTCACAGTGCTCATTGCCCTATTAACATCAACTCCATCCTCATCCCCAATAGTTCTGTGTAGTTTATTGTCACGTGTACCGAGGTACAGTGAAAAGCTTTTGTTACCTGCTAAGCGGTCAGTGGAAAGACAATACACGATTACAATCGAACCATTCACAGGGAATAACGTTTAGTGCAAGGTAAAGCTAGTAAAGTTCGATCTCGGATAGTCCGAGGATCACCAATGAGGTAGACAGTAGTTCAGGGCAGCTCTCTAGTTGTGGTGGGATGATTCAGTTGCAGGATAACAGCTTCACAATAGTAAAAGTTTAAAAGATACCTACAAATATTTGCCAGATTATTTCAAACCAACATTTTATGCAGGAGAGAAAAATGGCAACTTTAAACGAAGAGATTATTTCCTTACCGGTCATTGCAGATAGGTCAGCATCGAGACTAAACAATTCTGAGATGCCAAGACCAGTCAGAGCCTCCTCCAGATCGATATTCTGCATCACTTTAAATCTAACAACATAGTTTAATATATGTAAAAAAGTCAAACAGTAATAAATTTAAAATGTGTGCCGTATAAAATTCCCTACTGCATATATATGTTCGTATGTTCTAGAAGCAGAATTAGGCCATTCGGCCCATCAAGTCTACTCCGCCATTCAATCATGGCTGATCTTCTCCCCCTCCTAACCCCCTTCTCCTGCCTTCTCCCCATAATCCCTGACACCCGTACTAATCAGGAATCTATCAATCTGCGCCATAAAAAATGCCCACTGACTTGGTCTCCAGACGTCTGTGGCAATGAATTCCACAGATTCACCACCCTCTGACTAAAGAAATTCCTAATCATTTTCTTTTTAAAGATACGTCTTTTTATTCTGAGGCTGTGACCTCCGGTCCTAGACTCTCCCACTAGAGGAAACATCCTCTCCACATTCACTTTACCCAGGCCTTTCAATATTCAGTACGTTTCAATTAACTCCCCCCTCATTCTCCCAGCTTGATAAAATATTAAACATTATTTTGTAAAGCAAACTAATTTTTTTTCTAAGAAATCATTTCTTGCAGCAAACAGCAAAACAGCAAACAATCATTTGTGATCACAGCTGTGATAAATGCATTTCTTTAATAATGTAGATTCAAATCAAACAATATAATTTTTAGAGAGACACAAAATGCTGGAGTTACTCAGCGGGTCAGGCAGCATCTCTGGAGAGAAGCAATGGGTGACGTTTTGGGTCGAGTCCCTTCTTCAGACTCAGTCTGAAAAAGGGTCTCGACCCGAAACGTCATCCATTCCTTCTCTCCAGAAATGCTGCCTGGCCCGCTGAGGTACTCCAGCATTTTGTGCCGATCTTTGATTTAAACCAGCGTCTGCAGTTCTTTCCTACACAATATAATGTTTAGAGTTGCATCCTTGGTTTTGTATCTTTGCAAATGCTTTCTCCTCGGCAAATGGTTTCAAGGTCAAGGTTGAAAGACAGCAGTCTTTGGCGGTCACGGTGGTGCAGCGGTAGAGTTGCCTTACAGCGAATACAGCGCCGGAGACCCGGGTTCCATCCCGACCACGGGTGCTGCCTGTACGGAGTTTGTACGTTCTCCCCATGACCCACGTGAGATTTCTCCGAGATCTTCATTTTCCTCCCACACTCCAAAGACGTGCAGGTTTGTAGGTTAATTGGCTTGGTATAAATGTAAACATTGTCCTCAGTGGGTGTAGGATAATGTTAATGTGCGGGGAGCACGGACTTGGTGGGCGGAAGGGCCTGTTTCCGCACTGTATCTCTAAACTAAAAACTAAACTAAGCAGGAGTGCAAACACCAGATGGGGGCAGCACTGAGGTGCAGCTGGTAGAAATGCTGCCTCAGAGGAAGGTTCGATCCCAACTACAGATACAGCCCATCTGGAATTTGCGTGTCCTCCTTGTGCAGTTCAGTTTAGTTTATGGTCACGTGAACCGAGGTACAGTGAAAAGCGTTCGTTGCGTGCTGACCAGTCAGCGCCAGAAAGACAATACATGATCACAATCGAATGGACAAGCTAGATGCCGGAAAAATGTTCCCAATGTTGGGGGAGTCCAGAACCAGGGGCCACAGTCTAAGAATAAAGGGGAGGCCATTTAAAACTGAGGTGAGAAAAAACTTTTACACCCAGAGAGTTGTGAATTTGTGGAATTCTCTGCCACAGAGGGCAGTGGAGGTCAATTCACTGGATGAATTTAAGAGAGAGTTAGATAGAGCTCTAGGGGCTAGTGGAATCAAGGGATATGGGGAGAAGGCAGGCACGGGTTACTGATTGTGAATGATCAGCCATGATCACAATGAATGGTGGTGCTGGCTCGAAGGGCCGAATGGCCTCCTCCTGCACCTATTTTCTATGTTTCTATGAGCCATTTACAGTGTACAGATAGATACATGATAAAGGAATAACGTTTAATGCAAGGTAGAGCCGATCTAAGATAGTTCGAGGACCGCGTGGGTTTTGTCCGGGCGCTCAGGTTTCCTCCCACATCCCAAAGACGTGCAGGTTTGTAGGTTAATTGGCCCTCTGTAAATTGCCCGCGTTCCTGTGCTGTACCGTTCTATGTTCTAGCAGGTAGCCAGATGACACATAGTGGCGTGGGATAAAATTGACATGTGGGAAGAAACAGGAGCACTAAGGAAATCTACGCTGTCACAAGGAGAGCGTGCAAACTCCACACAGACAGCACCCAAGGTCAGAATCAAACCTGGGTCTCCGGTGCTGTGTGGCAGCAGCTCTACCACTGTGCTGCCCTGCATATACAACTGTTTACAGTTACTGACCTGTGGCCTAACTGGTACATCTTTTAAGTTTATTATAGTCAAGGGCATTGATTTTTATTAGTCTAGTTTAGAGATACAGCGTGGAAACAGGCCCTTCGGCCCACGGAGTCCATGCCGACCAGCACACTAACACTATCCTACACACACGAGGGACAATTTTACATTTATGCTAAGCCAATTAACCTACCAACCTGTACATCTTGGATTGTGGGAGGAAACAAAAGATCTCGGAGAAAACACACACGGGTCAGGGGGAGAGCGTGCAAACTCCACACAGACAGCACCCGTGGTCAGGATCGAACCCGGGTCTTTCGCGCTGAGGCAGCAGCTCTACCGCTGCACCACCTTGCTGCCGCCATCAGTAAACAAATGCAAATCCCTCACCTTGGCATGTACACCTCCACCTTCTGCTTCTTGACAGCACCTGCCCATTCGTGAATGAGCTGGGTTTTAATAAGGGGCTCCAGGATGGCCAGTTGTACTTCCTGCCTTGGGAGGATGATCATCATACTCATTTTGTCTCCAACATATGGTATTTCCAGAACCTGATACACACCACCTGCTTCATTCGAACCATCGCTGAACTCGCCTGGAAAAGAAAAGTTTCATCGTAAAACATAACTCGCCAGCTCGGCGTGTCCTACGGGCAGTGAAATGGGCCGACTGTACGGTGGCGCAGCGGTAGAGTGGCTGCCTCAAGACGTAGAGTGGCTGCCTCACGGCGTAGAGCGGCTGACGCACGGCGTAGAGCGGCTGCCTCACGGCGTAGAGCGGCTGACGCACGGCGTAGAGCGGCTGCCTCAAGACGTAGAGCGGCTGCCTCACGCCGTAGAGCTGCCGCCTCACGGCGTAAAGTGGCTGCCTCAAGACGTAGAGTGGCTGCCTCACGCCGTAGAGCTGCCGCCTCACGGCCTAAAGCGGCTGCCTCACGCCGTAGAGCTGCCGCCTCACGCCGTAGAGTGGCTGCCTCAAGACGTAGAGTGGCTGCCTCACGCCGTAGAGCTGCCGCCTCACGCCGTAGAGTGGCTGCCGCCTCACGCCGTAGAGTGGCTGCCTCAAGACGTAGAGTGGCTGCCTCACGCTGTAGAGCTGCCGCCTCACGCCGTAGAGTGGCTGCCTCAAGACGTAGAGTGGCTGCCTCACGGCGTAGAGTGGCTGCCTCACGCCGTAGAGCTGCCGCCTCACGGCATAGAGCGGCTGACTCACGGGGTAGAGCGGCTGCCTCACGGCGTAAAGTGGCTGCCTCACGGCGTAGAGTGGCTGCCTCACGCCGTAGAGTGGCTGCCTCAAGACGTAGAGTGGCTGCCTCAAGACGCAGAGCTGCCGCCTCACGGCACCAGAGTTGCCGCCTCACGGCGCCAGAGTTGCCGCCTCACGGCGTAGAGTGGCCGCCTCACGGCAGTCGAGTTGCTGCCTCACGGCGCCAGCGACCCGGCTTCCATCCTGACTACGGGTGCTGTCTGCACGGAGTTTGTACGTTCTCCCCGTGGGTTTTCTCCGGGTGCCTCCCACACTCCAAAGAGGTACAGGTTTGGCTTCGGTGAATAAAATTGTCTCTTGTGTGTGTAGGACAGTGTTAGTGTACGGGGATCGCTGGTCACCGCGGACCCGGTGGGTCGAAGGGCCTGATTCCACACTATCTCTAAACTAAACCTAACGTAAACTAAACACAGCTTAAATAATAGCAAAAATGGACACAAAGTGCTGGAGTAACTCAATGAGTCAGGAGTGTCTCTGGAGAGCATGGACAGGTGACGTTTCAGGTCAGGGCCCTTCTTCAGACGACCTATCCGTGTTCTCCAGAGATGTTTAGTTTATTGTCACGTGTACTGAGGTACAGTGAAAAGCTTTTTGTTGCGTACTAACCAGTCAGCGGAAAGACAATACGTGATTACAATCGAGCCATTCACAGTGCGCAGAGTAGAGGTTTAAAAGGGTGGAGTGATTGTAATGAGTGATTGCAGATCCAGTTCTGGGACAGGCATGCAGAGAGACACCTGGCTTGGGCGCCATCTTTATTTATGCTGCCTGACCAGAGGTACTCCAGCACTTTGTGTTCTTTTTTGTAAACCAACATTTGAAGTTTTAGTTTTTAGTTTTAGTGGTACAGCGTGGAAACAGGCCCTTCGGCCCACCGAGTCAACACACCAGCGATCCCCGCACACTAACACTATCCTACACACACTGGGGTCAATCTACACTTACACGAAGCCAATTTACCTACAAACCTGTACGTCTTTGGAGTGTGGGAGGAAACCGAAGATGTCGAATAAAACCGGGAATCGGTCACGGGGCGAACGTACAAACTCCGTACAGACATCACCATAGGGCGGCACGGTGGCGCAGCGGTAGAGTTGCTGCCTTACAGTGAATGCAGCGCCAGAGACCCGGGTTCGATCCCGACTGTGGACGCTGTCTGCATGGAATTTGTACGTTCTCCCCTTGACCTGCGTGAGTTTTCTCAGAGACCTTCGGATTCCTCCCACACTCCAAAGACGTAGAGGTTTGTAGGTTAATTGGCTTGGTAAATGTAAAAATTGTCCCCAGTGTGTGTAGGATGGCGTTAATGTGCGGGGATCGCTGGTCGGCGCGGACACGGTGGGCCGAAGGGCCTGTTTCCGCGCTGTATCTCTAAACTAGTCAGGATCAAACCCGGGTCTCTGGAACTGCAAGCGTTGTAAGGCAGCAACTCTACCACTGCGCCACCGTGCAGCCTCTGTGACAACATTTCAAACATAAAGCTCATTGTAATTGCAGTTGAATGGAGCGTTACAGCACAAGGTTAAATAACGATACAAGGTTAAGGAAACAAAGAAATACTGTTCTCCATCAAATCTGAACTATCATTTCCTTTGCCACAGCAGATGGACGGAAAGGTCAGTTTTAACTAACGACAAAAGAGCCAAACATTTGCTAACCGTAGAAGAAGTCCCCTTGTTGATACATCATGGGGATCTGTATCTCACTCTCATCGTCTTTAGTAAAAGGGAAAGTGCGTGTGTGCTCCGGTCGGAACTGCGACTTCCAGTTCCCTTTGAAGTAAATTGCATTGATGAGAACAACATGGGTCAAGGCACTGAAGTCCTTCTGTGTTAAAAGGCTTTGGATTTTGTCTGTGTAAATAAGAGAAAATATCAAAATCAGTTCATGTTACAGAGGCACAGATTGAACATTTGGCCCAACACCCAAACACATGGGAATTAAATAACAACAGTAACGTTGAGGTCTGAAGAAGGGTCCCAAACTGTCCATCTACTTGTCTAGGAAGGAACAGCAGATGCAGGTTTACACTGAAGATAAACACAAAGTGCCGGAGTAACTCAGCGAGACAGGCAGCATCTCTGAAGATAAGAAATGGGTGACGTTTCTGGTCGAGACCCTCCTTCAGTCTGAAGAAGGGTCTCAATCCAAAACGTCACCCATTCCTTCTATCCAGAGATACTGCCTGTCCTGCTGAGTTACTCCAGCATTTTGTGTCTACCTTGTATAATTTATATTCATATGCATGGAAACAGGTCCTTGAGCCCAGCTTGCCCACACCAACCAACAAGTCCCATCTACGCTGGTCCACCGATCTGCATTTGGTCCATACCCCTCTAACCATGTCCTATCCATGTACCTGTCTTCATGTTTCTTAAATGTTGTGATAGCCCCTGCCTCAAGTACCTCCTCCGGCAGCTTGGTCCATACACTCACCACCCTCTCTGTGGAAAAGGTCACCCTTTGGATTCCTTTTAAATCTCCCCCCCCCCCCCCTCATCTTAAACCTATGTCCTCTGGTTCTTGATTCCCTACTCTGCGTAAAAGACTCCCCACCATCATTTTTTCAGCAACTCTTTATTGATCCGGACAAAATCACGGAAGCACATTCGAAATCCACCTCCCCTCCGGACGTCCCCCCGAAAATGTGGTGACCAGGCCGAGTGAGGCGGCTGATCTCGACCTCATCGGGACTTCCGCGGCTGATCGGTGGGTCGACCGCCCCTTGCGGCCGGGGCTCTGGAACTCCGGCCCAACCGGAGCCGGCAGATCCGTTCCCATGGCCGACTTTGTGGGCTGGTATCCTTCCCCACCCCCCTCCCCCCACCCTCCCTCACCCCCTTCCTCCTCCAGGCCTTGACTATGGTTGGTCCGGCAAAACAAATAATACGCAAGGATCTGGAACCGAGGGTGCCGGGAATTTCGGTGGCAGATTTGCGAAGGTTTCCAATCCACAAGCCAAGAATTTCAAAAGCAGTAAGATTCACGGAATCTATTCCAATTTGGTAACAACGCCCATCGTCAGCATGTTCTCCACAGGTCTGCGATGTTGCTCAACAATATTTCACAGTGCGGCAATATTTACCATCGAAGGTAGACACAAAATGCTGGAGTAACCCAGCGGGTCAGGCAGTATCTCGGGAGAGAAGGAGTGGGGGACATTTCTGATCGAGATCCCATGGGCCTCAACCCGAAACGTCACCCATTCCTTCTCTCCCGAGATGCTGCCTGACCCGCTGAGTTAGAATAATATATTCCTTTATTCGTCCCACACCAGGGAAATTTACAGTGTTACAGCAGCAAAGTGGATAGCAAGAGATCATTCATTATAAATAAAAGTAAAGACACGGATAAATTGTATTCCTTAGCTGTTACTGTTGACTCATCTGCTGGGAGCAGTGCTGGTTGTGCAGTCTCACAGCAGCGGGAAGGAAGGGCCTCTTATATCTCTCCTTCACGCACTTGGGGTGAAGGAGTCTGTCACTGAAGGAGCTACTCAGTGCAGTGACCGTGTCCTGCATGGGGTGGGAGTCGTTGTCCAGCAGCGATGTTAACTTTGCCATCATCCTTCTCTCTCCCACCACCTGCACTGCTGTTACTCCAGCATTTTGTGTCTACCTGCGATTTAAAACAGCATCTGCAGTTCTTCCCTCCACGATATTTACCATCGGTTTGATTCCGTATCCACGCATTGATCTGATCGGCCACTGAAGACGGATCGCTGAAGTCCACCTTCTCAACCCCGGCACTGAAAAAACTCTTCACCATTCGCAGGTAATCATCACTGAGCTGAAACCCTGCTTGTACAAACAAGGCGTTGGCAACCTTCATGACATACTGCTGCCGGTCTGCTGTCATGGACTGGGAGAAGTCGGGCAAGAAGTCAAACTCCTCATCTGCACAGAACAGAAATCATACTTATCAATAAAACAGAGTCAGAGGGTGGTGAATCTGAGGAATTCATTGGAGGCCAAGTCAATGGATATTTTTAAGGAACATATCGACAGATTACCATTGAAGATAAAGAGGAATTTCTCTAATCAGAGGGTGGTGAAACTGTGAAATTCATTGCCACAGAAGGCTGTGGAGGCCGTCAATGGATATTTTTAAGGCAGAGATAGTTAGATTCTTGATTAGTACGGGTGTCAGGGGTTGTGGGGAGAAGGCAGGAGAATAGGGCAGAGGGAAAGATAGATCAGCCATGATTGAATAGCAGAGTAGGCTTGATGGGCCGAATGGCCTTATATACTCCAAAATAACGGGGCAGCACAGCTAGTAGAGTTGCTGCCTCACAGATCCAGAGACCCAGGTTTGACCCTGGCCTTGGGTGCTGTTGGTCTGGAGTCTGAACGATCTCCGTGGGACTGCGTGGGTTTCCTCCGGGTGTTCCGTTTTCCTACCACATCTAAAAGACGTGCAGGTTTGTAGGTTTATCGAACTCTGCAAATTGCCTCTAGTATAGGCAGTGGATGAGAAAGTGGCTTAACATAGAACTGGAGTGATCAGGTGATTGATGGTCGGGATGTAATCGATGGACTGAAGGGCCTGTTCCCATGCTGTATTTGCAAAGTAAAGGAGCATGTCCAGTCTCGGCCATCTCGTTAACATAGTAACTCTCTAGTAACAATAGAATATATGATATTCCATCGTATATTCATCTAAAATATAACCACCACACAGACAGCACACCCGAGGTTATGAACGAACCCAGGTTTCTGATGCTGAGAGGCAGCAGCGCCACCATTTTTTACCACCCCTACATTACTTCTTTGCAATAAACTTCATCTTCCAGTGTCTGGCGATTCCACCAGCTTGCTTATGCTCGGCTTTAAGAACACTGAACAGTGGGGAGGCGTGTCCAATGCTTGGCTGAGTAGACATAACTTTTCAGCACTCCCGAAAACAAAGCCCTAAACTGCTAAAAAAAGACGAACTAAAGGAAATCAAGTACTTTAAATCAAATCAGAAAGTATACAGAACGTACGGATGACTTCCAAGAAAGAAAAAAGAGGACTACAACGGCCACAGAAGCAAGGAAATCCAACAAAGGAATCAAGAAAAAAAATCGAAGGTAGGCCCACAGCTCTGATGGAGCAGGGGACTGGATTTGGTGACCCCTCGGCAGGCGGTGAGACTGGGGAGGGCTCCGGTACGAAGCTGGAGTCGGCTACTCCCAGCAAGTGCTCTTTGACTCGGGGCAAAATACGAGGGGGTCACCGTGAGTTACCAAAAAGGCCCACTGTTTGCCGAGAGGCTGCTGAAGGCGAGTCTGGACTTTCGGACACGAGTGATGATGAGGTAACGGGAGACCCCACTAGCAGTGGAAGTGGAAATGAGGAAGAAGAAAATCAAGAAGATACAGAGACTAATATGAAAACGATGTTTCAAGAAATTATTAACAGGCTTAAGAAAATTGAAGGAAATAACAAATTAATGAGGAGAGATAACAAGAAATTGCATAAGACTTTGAAAAAAATGGAGGAGAATTTTCAAACAATGACAAATAAAGTGGATAATATACAAATGGAAAATGAAATGTTAAAATCTAGAGTGGAAAAAAATGAAGACAGTATTACTGCTGCAGCAATTGAAAGCAAAAAGACGGCGGAGAAGTTGGATGGCTTGGAAAACTATAGCAGGAGAAATAATGTTAAAATTGTTGGTTTGCCAGAGGGAGTGGAGGGGGAAGACCCAATTAACTTTTTTTAAGATTGGATAGTGACTACTCTGGGAATAGATAAACAAGGTCAGATGGAAATAGAAAGAGCACGTAGGGCTCTAAGACCGAAACCCTCGGCTAATCAAAAGCCAAGATCTGTGTTGATTACATTTTTAAGATACCAAGATCGAGAATTGGTTTTCAAAACAGTCGGGAATAATATAAGAGAGGGAAAACCAATAGAATATGAAGGTACTAAAATAATCTTTTACCCAGACATCAGTAATGTCTTATTGAGCAGAAAAAAAGAATTTAATAAGGCAAAAAATATTCTATGGAAGAAGGGCTATAGGTTTATTTTACTGCATCCGGCTACTTTGAAGATTATGATCAACACTGGAGAAAATAATTTTTTTAAAGATTTTGTCAAAGCAGAAGAGTATGCGGAAGAATTGCCATCGAGAAATGCTTAAGAAGACTCATGAATGAATGATTATTAATAAGATCTGTATACTATAGAGGGGATTAATTGTATTAAGGATTGTTAATTTTTAGAAGTACTTGATACATCGGGGGGGTTGGAGAATGTGGATGCTCCACCATAATCATGGGCACAAGTGTGGTGCGGACCACACCTCGTATAATAGAGGGGGGTAATGTTGCTAATCTATTTATTAGCAACATTAGAGGGAGGGTTTATTTCTCTATCTCTCTTTTTCCTTTTCTGTTTTTATACCTGGACTATGGAGGGGAGCACATACTGGAAGAGGTATCAAGGTAAGGAAAAAGGGAAAAAAAAGGAATGAATGGATAACAAATTAAATTTTTTAAGCTATAATGTGAATGGGTTAAATGGACCGATAAAAAGGAAGAGAATTTTAACACAGATGAAAAAATTGGAAGTAGATATAGCTTTCTTGCAAGAAACACATCTAACGGAAAAAGAACATCAAAAGTTAAAGAGAGATTGGGTAGGAAGTATGGTCGCATCTTCTTTTAACTCAAAAGCAAGAGGGGTTGCTATCCTATTTAAGAAAACGCTACCAATTAAGATACAAAATATTGTAAGTGACCCAGTAGGTAGATTTGTAATGGTACATTGTCAAATTTTCTCAGAATTGTGGACCAAATATAGATGATGAGAAGTTTGTGCAGGGTACCTTTTTAAATCTGGCGGAAGCACATGAAAATATATTGATAGGGTGAGATTTCAATTTTTGTTTAGATCCAGTAATGGATAGATCAACAAGGACAACGACAAGGACAAGAGCAGCGAAGACAACCTTGAATTTAATGGAAATTTTAAATTTAATAGATGTTTGGAGGAAAAGCCATCCCAGGGAAAGAGACTACTCCTTTTATTCCAATAGACATGATACATATTCAAGAATAGATCTATTTTTGATTTCAGCTCAATTAAGAGGTAGAATAATACAAATAGATTACAAGGCTAGATTGCTATTGGATCACTCACCATCACTAATGAAAATTACGATGCCAGATAAAGAACAGTCCGTGTATAGATGGAGACTCAACTCTTTACTATTGAAAAGGCAAGACTTTTGTGATTTTATTCAAGGACAAATTGGATTATTTTTGGAAACAAATTTAAATTCAGTTGATGATAAATTTATTGTATGGGATGCAATGAAGGCTTATTTGAGAGGCCAAATTATAAGCTACTCATCTAAGATAAAGAAAGATTATAGGAAGGAATCTGAAAGATTAGAAAAAGAAATCACCGTATTAGAAAAAGACTTACAGAAAGCTTCTTCAGATACGAAAAAAATACAACTTGCAAATAAAAAATTTCAATAAAATACTTTACATACTTACAGAACAGAAAAACTAATATTACAAACTAACCAAAGATATTATGAATTAGGAGAAAGAGAGCACAAGGTATTGGCATGGCAACTGAAAGAAGAACAAATATTAAGAACAATAAATTCAATTAGAACAGATCAAAACATTATTACTTCTAAACCTAGAGAAATCAATGAGGTATTTAAGCAATTCTACACTAATCTGTACCATTCTGAATCTGAAAAGGATGAAATTAAGATAAATAATTTTTTATCCAAGATACAATTACCAACAATCTCTAATGAGGAGCAGATGGGACTAAATGCCTCCTTTACTTTGAGAGAAGTGGAGGAAGTATTATATTCTTTACCAAGTAATAAATCTCCAGGGGAAGATGGTTTCCCGCCTGAGTTCTATAAAAAATTTAAAGATTTGTTGTTACCAGTATTTATGGAAGTGATACATCAAGCGGAAAAAACTTCTACATTACCAGAATCCTTCTCAATGGCAATTATAACCGTAATTCAAAAAAAAGGGAAAGACCCTTTAAATGCATCTGCTTATAGACCAATATCATTATTGAATGCAGATTATAAAATAGTTGCTAAGCTTTTGGCAAGGAGATTGGCAGAATATTTACCGAAGCTGGTTAAAGAGGACCAAACTGGATTTGTCAAAAAAAGGAAAATATCTGATAATGTAGCAAGATTTATAAGTATTTTACATTTAGCACAGAAAAGAAAGGAATTGAGCGTAGCAGTTGCTTTAGATGCTGAAAAGGCGTTTGACAGGTTAGAATGGGATTTTTTATTTAAAGTATTAGAGAAGTACGGATTGGGAAATGGTTTCATTAACTGGGTAAAAGCCCTTTATAAACAACCTAAAGCCAAAGTGGTGACAAATGGCCAATCTTCTCAATCATTTAATTTGGAAAGATCTAGTAGACAGGGATGTCCCTTGTCACCGGCTTTATTTGTATTGGCCATTGAACCTCTGGCAGAGCTAATAAGATCAGATTTAGACATTGAAGGATTTAAAGTTAATCAGGAAAATCACAAAATTACTTTATTTGCAGATGATGTTTTAATTTGTCTTACTAGACCATTGGAATTCTTAAGAAAATTATATTTCAGACTGGAAGAATATGGGAAAGTATCAGGATACAAAATTAATAAAGACAAAACTGAAAGAATGCCTCTTTTTGAAGGTAATTATGATCAATGTAAAAGAGAAAGTCAGTTCAAATGGCAAAAAGAAGGCATGAAGTACCTAGGGGTTAAAGTAGATAATAAGTTAAATAATCTGTATAAACTAAATTATAAACCACTAATTAAAAAAATAGATGAGGACTTGAAGAAATGGATGAATCTTCCAATTACATTGCTAGGGAGAGTGAACTGTATTAAGATGAATATTTTTCCGAGGATACAGTATTTATTCCAAACACTGCCTATACCTTTACCAATTTTTTTTTTTCTTTCAAGAATTGAATAAAATTGTGAGAAATTTTCTTTGGAAAGGTAAAATGCCAAGAATGTCTATGGAAAAATTAACATGGAATTTGAATTAGGTGGACTGCAATTACCAAATTTTAAAAATTACTATCTGGCAGCACAAATGAGTTTTATTTCATCATTTTATCAAGAGGGTGGAAAAACAGCATGGGTTAAAATTGAAATGGATAAAATAAAAGAACTATGCCCAGAAGAATTTATCTATAAATGGGAAGCGAAGCTATTAGTTAAGGATCTATTAGTTAGGAAAACAGATCTGAATATTAGCATTGATGAACCAAGTTGGGAAAGATTGTGTTTAGAAAGTATGAAAAATACTATTAATGTGAGATATAGTTTAGTACAATATAATTTTTTACCCCAATTATATTTAACTCCGGAAAAATTAAACAATTTAAATCCAAATTTACCTGACATTTGTTTTAGATGCAACCAGGATGTGGGGACTTTTTTACACTCCACATGGGCATGTCCGAAGGTAACTCCTTTTTGGAAAGACCTAAAAAACTTTTTGGAACAATTGATGAATAAGACCATACCATTGGATTCAAGGTTGTTTTTATTGGGAGATACTAAAGGAATATTACCAAGATTAATTTTAGATAAATATCAGGAAAGATTTCTCAAAATAGCAATAGCAATAGCAAAAAAATGTGTAGCGGTCACTTGGAAAGATCATAAGGAAATAAGAATTGAAAGATGGTATGCAGAAATGCATAGTTGTATCCCATTAGAAAAAGCTACTTATAATCTGAGAAATAGATATGATTTACTTTTGAAACTTTGGAACCCATTCACTTTAAAAATAGGATTAAGAATTGGAAATATTTAATTTCAGGATTGTTTTGATACCCTTAAAAAGAATTTAATAAGAAATTAGCCGGAAGTGTTTCCTTCTTGTCTCCAGGTTTCCATCTTTCTTTCTTTCTTTCTTTTTCTTTCTTTTTCTTTCTTTCTTCTCCTTTTTCCTCTTTTTTCTAACTGGGGGGTGGGGGGGAGGGGGGTTATGGGTGGGGAGATAATACAGAACAATACATGTATAATCGAATTTATAATATATAATCGAATTTGTAATGTAGGTATCATTGGGTACGATGAGCTGTAACATGTATGTGCTTTGTTAAAATTTAAATAAAATTAATAAAAAATAAAAAAAAAGAACACTGAACAAGGGAACAGGCCGTTTGGCCCACAATGTCAAGAGACAATAGACGCAGAAGTAGGCCATTCGGCCCTTCGAGCCAGCACCACCATTCAATGTGTCCATGCTGATCATGATGCCAAAATAAAATAATCCAATCTGCCTGCACATGATTCATACTCCTCCATTCCCTGCAACATCTACATTGATATCTAAAAGCTTCGTGTATCCACCAATATCCCTGGATAATTGCATTTGGATAGAGTCAGAGTCACACAGAACGGAAACAGGACCTTCGGCCCGACTTGCCCATGCCAACCAATAAGCCCCAACAAATTGCATTTGAACAATGAACCATTAACCTCTGTAATGTTTCTCCAATTACCCACAAGACTAGAAAAACAAAACTTGCAACACCCACACACACATATATATAATATATATATATATATATATATATATACACATATATACATATAGCTTCTCGTGTCTCAGAACTACCCGTCACAGGATAGAACTTACCTTGAGCAGGTACTACTGCAACGTTTAGACAGGTACGTGGATAGGACAGGTTTAGAGGTTGAGTAGATCAGGACTGCTCTCCACTTGTGGTCGGATGATTCAGTTGCCGGAATCTGAATCTGTCCCCGAATCTGGAGGTGTGCGTTTTCAAACCTCTGTACTGTTTGCCTGATGGGAGAGGGGAGAAGAGGGAGTGGCCGCGGTGGGCGAAACTCGTGCTCGATTACACTGCTGGCCTTGCCGAGGCAGCGTGAGGTGTAAACGGAGTCAGTGGGGGGGGGGGGGGGGGGGGGGGGTTGGTTTGCGTGACGGTCTGGGCTGCGTCCACAATTCTCTGCAACTTCTTGTGGTCTTGGATGTTGCTGGGGTTCCCGAACCAGGCTGTGATGCGCCGTGATGAGATGCTTTCCACAGCACATCTGTGTAGAGGTTGGTGAGAGTTGTCGGGGGGGACAATAGACAATAGGTGCAGGAGGCCATTCTGCCCTTCGAGCCAGCACCGCCATTCAATGTGATCATGGCTGATCATTCTCAATCAGTACCCCGTTCCTGCCTTCTCCCCATATCCCCTGACTCCGCTATCATTAAGAGCTCTATCTAACTCTCTCTTGAAATCATCCAGAGACTTGGCCTCCACTGCCTTCTGAGGCAGAGAATTCCACAGATTTACAACTCTCTGACTGAAAAAGTTTTTCCTCATCTCTGTTCTAAATGGCCTACCCCTTATTCTTAAAGTGTGGCCCCAGGTTCTGGACTCCCCCAACATTGGGAACATGTTTCCTGCCCCTAACGTGTCCAATCCCTTAATAATCTTATATGTTTCAATAAGAACCGGGACGTGATGCTGAACAGAAAACAACGATAAAAGACGAGAGTTACCTCTTTGCTTGTAATTGGAGGCCATGACGTGTTGAATCTGCTGGAGGGTTGTGCCAGCAGCTCCGAGCTCAATCATTCCCAAAGCAATGGCAATACCGAAGGGGGAGTAAAAGATATTCTCCACGTTCTCCATTGACCTGAAGTGGTGGTAGAGCTTCACTGAAAGGTCGGCAATGGCATCATCCTGGAGGCCCCCATCGACTGTGACAAGTTTCACCATCAGAAGAATCAGCAGTCCCACCCATGTGGCCATGTCCTCAATTAATTCTCAAGCCTGCAGGGAAAGGACCAGTAGATTAATGGTACGACGCGAGAATATTATACGAAAAAAATAATATCCAAACAAAAGTTATATTTCAAGATGATCTTGCTGATTTAGTAAAGCAGCAAATGAAACTAGCCAAAGCTAGCTAGACACAAAATGCTGGAGTAACTCAGCAGGACAGGCAGCATCTCAGGAGAGAAGGACCGGGTGACGGTTTCGGGTCGACACCCTTCTTCATGCAGAATCAGTCTGAAGAAGCATCTCGACCCGAAACGTCACCCATTCCTTTTCTTCAGAGATGCTGCCTGACCCACTGAGTTACTCCAGCATTTTGTGATACCTTCGATTTGAACCAGCATCTGCAGTGATTTTCCTACCAAATGAAACTAGTCAATCGAAGCTAGCAAGGCACAAAATGCTGAAGTAACTCAGCGGGACAGGCAGCATCTCTGGAGAGAAGGACTGGGTAACATTTCGGGTCGAGACCATAAGTCCATAAGTGATAGGAGCAGAATTAGGCCATTTGGCCCATCAAGTCTACTCCACCATTCAATCATGGCTGATCTTTCTCTCCCTCCTAACCCCATTCTCCTGCCTTCTCCCCATAACCCCTGACACCCGTACTAATCACAAATCTGTCAATCTCCATCTCAAAAATATCCATTGATGTGGCAATGAGTTCCCCAGATTAACTGCCTACTGACTAAAGAAGTTCCTCCTCACCTCTTTTCTAAATGAGCGCCCTTTAATTCTAAGGCGATGACCTTCAGGGAGCTATGCACCTGCACTCCTAGATCCCTCTGCCCTACACTATCCAGAGCCCCATCATTTACTGTGTAGGTTCTGCCCATGTTAGACTTCCCAAAATGCAACACCTCACATTCTTCTGCATTAAATTCCATCAACCATTCCTCAGCCCACCTGGCCAATTGATCCAGATCCTGCTGCAATTTTTTACAACCATCTTCACTATCTGCAAAACCACCCACTTTTGTATCATCTGTAAACTTGAACCTGGAGGTCATGTTTCTCAGGCTCCTGTAGGTTCTTCCTGATGGTATTAGCAAGATGAGAGGGTAGCCAATGTGATGTGGAGATTTGATATGAGCCGCCTTTTTGAGGCAGCACCTCCTGTAGATCCTTTTCATGTTGGAATGGTCATACTTATTTATCTTGGCATCATTTTCGGCATGGGCATTGTAGGCTGAACAGCCTCCTGCTGTGCTCTATGTATGATAGTGTTTTAAGGTTTGACCATAGCTCTGTCGATGTCACATCGTTATGTCTATTCTCATTTTTTGAACTAATAACTTTGAACATTTTACCTTCTCCGTTGCTCAGAGTGGATGATAGATGAAACCATATTTTATGTTCTATATATAAACCAGTTGCTTGTTTCTCTTGGGAGACATGAGATTGCCGATGCTGGAATCTGGGGCAAGAACCAAAATGCTGTAGATCGGTGGGCCAGGCAGCAAAGCTGGTGAGTGGTGAGGGAATGGACAGTTGATGTTTTGGGTTGAGTCCCTACCTCTGATTTTTATTGCTCCACTGAAAAAAACCCTTTAAAGCATGCCATTGAAGAAGCTCTCCTCTGACTGCCAAGATGAATGGACTCAATGTGGAATGTAGACCGAGACCCTCCAGGAGTTCATTGCTTGTTCCTCTTGCTTTGGACACCTGCATGATCTTCTGGGAAGTCTCATCACATTTTTACTGCAAAATACCTTTTTCAAAAGTCAAAACAAAGCCTTTTCCTGCCCCTCCTTATGGGTGCTCATGATTTCTTTATTCTTTATTCCTTTGTTTTATTCTTCTACTTTCAGTTTATCAGGATGCATCACAGCTTAGTTTGGGAACAGCTCCATCCAAGACCGCAAGAAATTACAGCGAATTGTGGATGCAGTCCAGGCCATCACACAAACCAACCTCCCTTCCATTGACTCTATTTATGCCTCACGCTGCCTCGACAAAGCCAGCAGCATAATCCAAAGACGTACAGGTATGTAGGTTAATTGACTGGGTAAATGTAAAAAAAAAATCCCTAGTGGGTGT
The DNA here is from genome assembly GCF_053455715.1 of Rhinoraja longicauda. Lineage (NCBI taxonomy): Eukaryota > Metazoa > Chordata > Chondrichthyes > Rajiformes > Arhynchobatidae > Rhinoraja > Rhinoraja longicauda. Next base: position 53,228,663 of record NC_135965.1, read on the forward strand.
AGGATAGTGTTAATGTGCGGGGATCGCTGGGCGGCGCGGACTTGGTGGGCCGAAAAGGCCTGTTTCCGCGCTGTATATATATGATAAGAATGAGTCGCACCCTGGCCACTCCCCTCTCCCATCGACCAAAAGGTTCAGATGTGTGAAAACGCACACCTCCAGTTTCAGGGACCGTTTCTTCCCAGCTGTAATCAGGCACCTCAATCATCCTAATTCTATCTACCTCATTGGTGACCATTGGAATATCTTTGATCAGTCTTTACTTTGCACTCAACGATATTCCCTTATGTATCTGTACACTGTGGGCAGCTTGATTGTTATCATGTATTGTCTTTTGACTGGCTAGTAAGCAACAAAGGCTTTTCAATGTACCTCGGGTACACGTGACAATAAACTAAACTGAACTGGACTTATTAGGTTCCCCTTCCTTTTTGCCTTTAGACAATAGACAATAGACAATAGGTGCAGGAGTATGCCATTCAGCCCTTCGAGCCAGCACCGCCATTCAATGCGATCATGGCTGATCACTCTCAATCAGTACCCCGTTCCTGCCTTCTCCCCATACCCCCTCACTCCGCTATCCTTAAGAGCTCTATCCAGCTCTCTCTTGAATGCATTCAGACAATTGGCCTCCACTGCCTTCTGAGGCAGAGAATTCCACAGATTCACAACTCTCTGACTGAAAAGGTTTTTCCACATCTCAGTTCTAAATGGCCTACCCCTTATTCTTAAACTGTGGCCCCTTGTTCTGGACTCCCCCAACATTGGGAACATGTTTCCTGCCTCTAATGTGTCCAATCCCCTAATTATCTTATATGTTTCAATAAGATCCCCCCTCATCCTTCTAAATTCCAGTGTATACAAGCCCAATCGCTCCAGCCTTTCAACATACGACAGTCCCGCCATTCCGGGAATTAACCTAGTGAACCTACGCTGCACGCCCTCCATAGCAAGAATATCCTTCCTCAAATTTGGAGACCAAAACTGCACACAGTACTCCAGGTGCGGTCTCACCAGGGCCCGGTACAACTGTAGAAGGACCTCTTTGCTCCTATACTCAACTCCTCTTGTTACGAAGGCCAACATTCCATTGGCTTTCTTCACTGCCTGCTGTACCTGCATGCTTCCTTTCATTGACTGATGCACTAGGACACCCAGATCTCGTTGAACTCCCCCTCCTCCTAACTTGACACCATTCAGATAATAATCTGCCTTTCTATTCTTACTTCCAAAGTGAATAACCTCACACTTATCTACATTAAACTGCATCTGCCATGTATCCGCCCACTCACACAACCTGTCCAAGTCACCCTGCAGCCTTATTGCATCTTCCTCACAATTCACACTACCCCCCAGCTTAGTATCATCTGCAAATTTGCTAATGGTACTTTTAATCCCTTCGTCTAAGTCATTAATGTATATCGTAAATAGCTGGGGTCCCAGCACCGAACCTTGCGGTACCCCACTGGTCACTGCCTGCCATTCCGAAAGGGACCCATTTATCCCCACTCTTTGCTTTCTGTCTGCCAACCAATTTTCTATCCATGTCAGTACCCTACCCCCAATACCATGTGCTCTAATTTTGCCCACTAATCTCCTATGTGGGACCTTGTCGAAGGCTTTCTGAAAGTCGAGGTACACCACATCCACTGACTCTCCCCTGTCAATTTTCCTAGTTACATCCTCAAAAAATTCCAGTAGATTTGTCAAGCATGATTTCCCCTTCTTCAGACTAGTCGTTGTGCTAGTTTCACTGTCGTCTGGTGAGTTTCATTGTCTGTAACTCCTTTTCACTCGCCCACAGCTAACACTGGACCATTTCCTTGATCATCGTTACTTTTTTTGCAAATCTTTCATTTTTTTTCTTCTTCTATATCTCTCTATATCACCGTCTATATCTCTCTTTTCCCTTTCCCCTGACTCTCAGCTTCTCGACCCAAAACGTCACCTATTCCATCTCTCCAGAGATGCTGGTCTGACCCACTGAGTTACTCCAGATTTCTGTGTCTACCTTCGGTGTAAACCAGCATCTGCAGCTCCTTTCCTACTCGTGATATTTCAATGCGATCTTGCTGATTTAGTAAAGCCAACGCAGTAAACGCTTGGATATGCAAACCTTCTGTCTCCAGTTACCGTGGAAACGCAGAGCGCAAAATGAAACTTTCTTACAGTCAGCAAGGTTTCTTCAAAACACAGCCGGGTGCCATTTTGTGAATCTTTACATGTACGAATCTATCCAATGACATTATTATGCCCCAACATTCATCTCACACAAGTTTTGGTCTGAGACTCGGCTATTTTCTTACATTTTTCTCCCACTAACAGCAGATGTAGAGTCAAGAGTGTTTCTTTGTCCTCTGTCCCAGATAGAATCAATGACATTCTTATTTGCAGCAGCACAACAGAATATGTAAACATTATAATAAATCAGTGTGTGTGTGTGTGTGTGTATACAATGCCCTGCATAATGTTTGGGACAAAGACCCATCATTTATTTATTTGCCTCTGTACTCCACAATTTGAGATTTGTAATAGAAAAAAAAATCACGTGTGGTTAAAGTGCACATTGTTAGATTTTAATAAAGGGCATTTTTATACATTTTGGTTTCACCATGTAGAAATTACAACAGTATATATACATAGTTCCCCCCATTTCAGGGCACCATAATGTTTGGGACACAGCAATGTCATGTAAATGAATGTTGTCATGTAAATGAATGTAGTCATGTTTAGTATTTTGTTGCATATCCTTTGCATGCAATGACTGCTTGAAGTCTGCGATTCATGGACATCACCAGTTGCTGGGTGTCTTCTCTGGTGATGCTCTGCCAGGCCTGTATTGCAGCCATCTTTAGCTTATGCTTGTTTTGGGGGCTAGTCCCCTTCAGTTTTCTCTTCAGCATATAAAAGGCATGCTCAATTGGGTTCAGATCGGGTGATTGACTTGGCCACTCAAGAATTGACCATTGTTTTGCTTTGAAAAACTCCTTTGTTGCTTTAGCAGTATGTTTGGGATCATTGTCTTGCTGTAGAATGAAATGCCGGCCAATGAGTTTTGAGGCATTTGTTTGAACTTGAGTAGATAGGATGTGTCTATCCACTTCAGAATTCATTGTGCTACTACCATCAGCAGTTGTATCGTCAATGAAGATAAGTGAGCCAGTGCCTTCAGCAGCCATACATGCCCAGGCCATAACACCCCCACCACCATGTTTCACAGATGAGGGGGTATGCTTTGGATCTTGGGCAGTTCCTTCTCTCCTCCATACTTTGCTCTTACCAGCACTCTGATATAAGTTAATCTTCATCTCATCTGTCCACAAGACCTTTTTCCAGAACTGTGGTTGCTCTTTTAAGAACTTCTTGGCAAACTGTAACCTGGCCATCCTATTTTTGCGGCTAACCAGTCGTACATCACGTGTGGCGGCGCCTAACGGCTGCGGCTCGCTGGCAGTCTGTTCGTCTTTTTTCCTTTTTTTGTTGTTGTTGTGTGTCGGTGTTGGGATGGTTTTTGTTTTTGTTTTTTGGCTGTGTATGTGTGGGGGGTGTGGTGGGGTGGGGGAAACCTTTCTTTTTTAGGTCTCTTCCTCACAGCGCGGGGTGCGGCTCGGCCGTGGGGCCTTCCATCGCCCGCGGGGCCTTCCATCGCCCGGTGCGGCTCGGCCGCTGGACTTAACAGTGCCCGGTGCGGCTCGGCCGCGGGGCCTTCCATCGCCCAGCGCGGCTCGGCCGCGGGACTTTACATCGCTGGTGCGGCTCGGCCGCGGGACCTAACATCGCCCGGCGTGGCTCGGCCGCGGGACTTAGCAGCGCACGGTACGGCCACGGGGCCTTCCATCGCCCGGCTCGGCCACAGGACGTTTCAGCACCCGGTGCGGCTCGGCCGCGGGGACCCCCATCCCCTTGCGGGGACTGTGCGGGTCGGTCGGGGACGAGCTGTCTGTCCGTGGGCGTGGGGAAGAGAGTGGAAGTTTTGTTGCCTCCATCACAGTGAAGGGGTGTTTGGAGTCACTGTGATGGATGTTTGTGTTGGGGTCATGTGTCTTGTGTTCTTTTTTTTTGTGTGACTGCTATGTAATTTCGTTCGGTACCTTGGTACCGAATGACAAATAAATAAAGCTCTGTTTGCATCTTGCAGTGTAGCCTCTGTATTTCTGTTCATGAAGTCTTCTGCGGACAGTGGTCATTGACAAATCCACACCTGGCTCCTGAAGAGTGTTTCTGATCTGTCGGACAGGTGTTTGGGGATTTTGCTTTATTATGGAGAGAATTCTTCTGTCATCAGCTGTGGAGGTCTTCCTTGGCCTGCCAGTCCCTTTGTGATTAGTAAGCTCACCAGTGCTCTCTTTCTTCTCAATGATGTTCCAACCAGTTGATTTTGGTAAGCTTAAGGTTTGGCTGATGTCTCCAACAGTTTTGTTCTTGTTTCTCAGTCTAATGTCTTCTTTGACTTTCATTGGCACAACTTTGGTCCTCATGTTGATAAACAGCAATAAAAGCTTCCAAAGGTGAACTTTGGAAGACTGGAGTGAAAGGCTGAAGGAAAGACTGGGTGCTGAGAACTCTCTTAAACCTGCATTAAGGAGGCAGTTAAACACCCCTGAGCAATTACAAACACCTGTGAAGCCATGTGTCCCAAACATTATGGTGCCCTGAAATAGGGAGACTATGTATAAACACTGCATGGTGAAACCAAAACGTATAAAAATACCCTTTAATAAAATCTGACAATGTGCACTTTAACCACGTGATTTTTTTTCTATTACAATTTTCAAATTGTGGAGTACAGAGGCAAATAAATAAATGATGGTGTTTGTCCAAAATATTATGGAGTCAAGTCAAGTCAAGTCAATTTTATTTGTATAGCACATTTAAAAACAACCCACGTTGACCAAAGTGCTGCACATCTGATTAGGAAAAAAAAAGAAACATACAGTGGCAGGGCACAGTATACAAACATACACACACATATATACACACACACACACACAAAATCGTCAAGTCAAATATCTTTCATGTCCACAATATTAAATAACGCAAATAAATTCTGCCACCCTTTCATTCTGGTCTCTTGTGCAACAACCTCCATCTTCCTTGACGCTGGTAGACGTGACTTCATCCGTCTACGTCTCAGTGTCTGAAAAACCCTTCCATTTCTCCATCTCGTATGCTGAAGATCACTTTACGACACAAATTTCTGATTAAACCTTTGGTTACAATATCCTCCTTCATCTCAATGTAAATTTGTAACCGAATTCATTATCTGCAGTACCTTGGGATATCATTCTGTTTGCTCCAGCAATCCAAGCCAGTGGTTTGGTCAATACCAGCCCCAATCTCTTTATTATAATTCTTTTGATGGGATATTAATATATATATTTGGATATTTGGAAAAAAGATACCTCTCTGGGTGATGTCAGGCATTAAAAGGTAATGTCAATAGACAATAGGTGCAGGAGTAGGCCATTCAGCCCTTCGAGCCAACACCACCATTCAATGTGATCATGGATCTCTATCTAGCTCTCTCTTGAAAGCACCCAGAGAATTGGCCTCCACTGCCTTCTGAGGCAGAGAATTCCACAGATTTACAACTCTGACTGAAAAAGTGTTTCCTCGTCTCCGTTCTAAATGGCCTACCCCTTATTCTTAAACTGTGGCCCCTGGTTCCGGACTCCCCCAACATTGGGAACATGTTTCCTGCCTCTAACGTGTCCAACCCCTTAATAATCTTATACGTTTCAATAAGATCCCCTCTCATCCTTCTAAATTCCAGTGTATACAAACCTAGTCGCTCGTCTTTCAACTTACGACAAATGGAAACGGATACATTTTGTAACATTTCAATACATTAACTTCTTACAAATACATTTTCTTTAAAAAAAAAGAATCAAAATGGATCAATGGGCGGCTGGATACAGATTACCGTTCACACCAATAGAAAAAAAAATCTACTCGACCAAATTAATATTTAAAGCTTATTCACGGTAGAATAATAAAATTAACTAATAGTGAACAAGGCAACAGACCTGTGGACACGGTGACGCCCACAACTTAAAAAGCCTGTGGATTAATAAAGCGGACAGACGCATTCACTCACACAAGCAGGTAATGGGCAACACGTTCACACGAGTACAGGTAATGGGCAACACACAAACACAGGTAATGGGCAACACACAAACACAGGTAATGGGCAACACACAAACACAGGTAATGGGCAACACACAAACACAGGTAATGGGCAACACACAAACACAGGTAATGGGCAACACACAAACACAGGTAATGGGCAACACACAAACACAGGTAATGGGCAACACGCTGGCTGACCCTCCCATGCGAGACCGCTGTCCTTGCCGCTCGCCCCACCAGGCCGCTCTGGCCCCACCAGGCCGCTTGGCCCCACCAGGCCGCTTGGCCCCACCAGGCCGCTTGGCCCCACCAGGCCGCTTGGCCCCACCAGGCCGCTTGGCCCCACCAGGCCGCTTGGCCCCACCAGGCCGCTTGGCCCCACCAGGCCGCTTGGCCCCACCAGGCCGCTTGGCCCCACCAGGCCGCTGGCCCCACCAGGCCGCTTGGCCCCACCAGGCCGCTGGCCCCCACCAGGCCGCTGTCCTTGCCGCTGGCCCCCACCAGGCCGCTCTGGCCCCACCAGGCCGCTCTGGCCCCACCAGGCCGCTCTGGCCCCACCACGCCGCTCTGGCCCCACCACGCCGCTCTGGCCCCACCAGGCTGCTGGCCCCCACCACGCCGCTCTGGCCCCACCAGGCTGCTGGCCCCCACCAGGCCGCTCTGGCCCCACCAGGCCGCTTGGCCCCACCAGGCCGCTCTGGCCCCACCAGGCCGCTGGCCCCCACCAGGCCGCTCTGGCCCCACCAGGCCGCTCTGGCCCCACCAGGCCGCTCTGGCCCCACCAGGCCGCTCTGGCCCCACCAGGCCGCTCTGGCCCCCACCAGGCCGCTCTGGCCCCACCAGGCCGCTCTGGCCCCCACCAGGCCGCTCTGGCCCCCACCAGGCCGCTCTGGCCCCACCAGGCCGCTGGCCCCCACCAGGCCGCTGGCCCCACCAGGCCGCTCTGGCCCCCACCAGGCCGCTCTGGCCCCACCAGGCCGCTCTGGCCCCCACCAGGCCGCTGGCCCCACCAGGCCGCTCTGGCCCCCACCAGGCCGCTCTGGCCCCACCAGGCCGCTCTGGCCCCCACCAGGCCGCTGGCCCCCACCAGGCCGCTCTGGCCCCACCAGGCCGCTCTGGCCCCCACCAGGCCGCTCTGGCCCCACCAACCAGGCCGCTCTGGCCCCACCAGGCCGCTCTGGCCCCACCAACCAGGCCGCTCTGGCCCCCACCAGGCCGCTCTGGCCCCACCAGGCCGCTCTGGCCCCACCAGGCCGCTCTGGCCCCACCAGGCCGCTCTGGCCCCACCAGGCCGCTCTGGCCCCACCAGGCCGCTCTGGCCCCCACCAGGCCGCTCTGGCCCCACCAGGCCGCTCTGGCCCCACCAGGCCGCTCTGGCCCCACCAGGCCGCTCTGGCCCCACCAGGCCGCTCTGGCCCCACCAACCAGGCCGCTCTGGCCCCCACCAGGCCGCTCTGGCCCCACCAGGCCGCTCTGGCCCCACCAACCAGGCCGCTCTGGCCCCCACCAGGCCGCTCTGGCCCCACCAGGCCGCTCTGGCCCCACCAACCAGGCCGCTCTGGCCCCACCAGGCCGCTCGTTGTGAGGCTGAGGCTCCCATCACCGTGACGGCCGCAGCCGCGGGACCGCTGGTTCATTTATTGCCAGTCAGAGGATGTCGCAATTAATCAAATTGCAAAACATCCACAACAGTGTTCGCTGCGAAACGCCCTTACTTACTTGCACACATGAAGTAAACGGAGCAGGAGCCGCCTCCAGCCGCCACGGACAAGGCAAAGGCAGCGGCAGCGGCAGCACTCACAATGAATATTGCGCCAGGGTGGACGCTTGCCTTGGCGCAGGCGCACGGATGAAGGGACCGCTGCCGAGATCCGCCTTCGTCCCGCCCCCGCCGGCACCTCATTTGTCCGCCTTCCCAGCAGCGCGGCTTTCCATTCGTCCAGTGCCACGTCAATCAGACGGGCTGTGATGACGCGGTCCGTGGGACTTAGATCCCAGAATCCTCCGCGTAATGGACGGAAGTGGATGTAGTCAATCATCTGGATTCGGGGAATGGGCACTGCAGATCCCAGAATCCTTGGCGCCGTGAGCGGTAGTTGTAGACGATTAATCGGGTAGAGGGGACGACAGATCCCAGAGGCCTCGGCACCGGGGGACGGAAGTGGATGTACGCACGCCATTAGAATGTGGGAGGATGGGACTGCAAATCCCAGAATCCTCCGCGCAATGGGAGGAAGTAGATGTGCAGATGCTGGTTTAAATCGAAGGTAGACACAAAATGCTGGAGTATCTCAGCGGGTCAGGCAGCATCTCGGGAGAGAAGGAATGGGTCGCGTTTCGGGTCGAGACCCTTCTTCAGCGGAAATAGATGTAGTCAGGGCACTGCAGATCCCAGAATCCTTGGCGCCATGAGCGGACGTTGTAGGCGTATGTCGGGTAAAGGGGACTACAGGTCCCAGAGACCTTGGCGCGCCGTGTTTCCGGCGGGCGGAGGGAGGCGGAGCGGCGAGAGTTTCCCCCTTCGGTCGGACGGACGGAGAGGCACCGCAGGGCGGGGTGAACGGGGGGCGAGGGCCGCGGCTTCCATCGGCGGGCCAGGCCAGGCCGGATGAGTGTGAGTCCCCTGTCGCTGTCCCAGTGTGTGTGAGAGGCCTGGGCGGTGGCGGTGTAGGCCCCGGGCTGAGGCGGCCAGGGGACGGGACGGGACGGGAGAGCCGAGCAGAGCCGAGCCCGGGGCCCGGCAGGGAAAGGGCGGGGCCGAGGGGATGGGAGGGAGGGGAGGGGAGGGGAGGGGAGGGTCCCGGGCTGAGCCTGGGGATGTGGGGAGGGAGACGGGCGACCTTGTGCGCTCCGCTCCGGGTGCGGGTTGAGGCGAGTGGGGGCCCGGACGGTGGAGCCTGGGTTGTGGGGAGGGGAGAGTCCAGCGCTGAGGGGAGGGGAGGGGAGGCCCCAGTCCCGGTGCGACCCCCACCATCCCCCCACCCCAAGAAGGTGGTAAGAATAGGAAGGCAGAGTATTATCTGAATGGTGTCAAGTTAGGAAAAGGGGGAGTTCAACGAGATCTGGGTGTCCTAGTGCATCAGTCACTGAAAGGAAGCATGCAGGTACAGCAGGCAGTGAAGAAAGCCAATGGCATGTTGGCCTTCATAACAAGAGGAGTTGAGTATAGGAGCAAAGAGTCCTTCTGCAGTTGTACAGGCCTCCTCCTGCACCTATTGTCCACCCGGGATAGCTTTCACCTCTCTATAACCATATAACAATTACAGCACGGAAACAGGCCTGTCCGGCCCTACCAGTCCACACCGACCACTTTCTCTGACCTAGTCTCATCTACCTGCTCTCAGACCATAACCCTCCAATCCCCTCCTATCCATATACCTATCCAATTTACTCTTAAATAATAAAATCGAGCCTGCCTCCACCACTTCCACCGGAAGCTCATTCCACACAGCCACCACCCTCTGAGTAAAGAAGTTCCCCCTCATGTTACCCCTAAACTTTTGTCCCTTAATTCTGAAGTTATGTCCCCTTGTTGGAATCTTCCCCACTCTCAAAGGGAAAAGCCTACCCACGTCAACTCTGTCCGTCCCTCTTAAAATTTTAAAAACCTCTATCAAGTCCCCTCTCAACCTTCTACGCTCCAAAGAATAAAGACCCAACCTGTTCAACCTCTCTCTGTAGCTTAAGTGCTGAAACCCAGGCAACATTCTAGTAAATCTCCTCTGTACCCTCTCCATTTTGACGACATCCTTCCTATAATTTGGTGACCAGAACTGCACACCATACTCCAGATTCGGCCTCACCAATGCCCTGTACATTTTCAACATTACATCCCAACTTCTATATTCGATGCTCGAATTTATAAAGGCAAGCATACCAAACGCCTTCTTCACCACCCTATCCACATGAGATTCCACCTTCAGGGAACAATACACAGTTATTCCCAGATCCCTCTGTTCCACTGCATTCCTCAATTCCCTACCATTTACCCTGTACGTCCTATTTTGATTTGTCCTACCAAAATGCAGCACCTCACACTTATCAGCATTAAACTCCATCTGCCATCTTTCAGCCCACCCTTCCAAAACGCCCAAGTCTCTCTGTAGACTTTGAAAATCTACTTCATTATTAACTACACCACCTATCTTAGTATCATCTGCATACTTACTAATCCAATTTGCCACACCATCATCCAGATCATTAATGTAAATGACAAACAACAGTGGACCCAACACAGATCCTTGGGGTACTCCACTAGACACTGGCCTCCAACCTGACATACAGTTGTCAACCATTACCCTCTGGTATCTCCCATTCAGCCATTGTTGAATCCATCTTGCAACCTCACTATTAATACCCAACAATTTAACCTTCTTAATCAACCTTCCATGTGGAACCTTGTCAAATGCCTTACTGAAGTCCATATAGACAACATCCACAGCCTTGCCCTTATCAATTTCCCTGGTAACCTCTTCAAAAAAATTCAAGAAGATTAGTCAAACATGACCTTCCAGGCACAAATCCATGTTGACTGTTTCTAATCAGGCCTTGTTTATCCATGTGATTATATATATTGTCCCCAAGTATCTTTTCCATTAATTTTCCCACCACAGACGTCAAACTAACAGGTCTATAATTGCTAGGTTTACTTTTAGAACCTTTTTTAAACAAAGGCACAACATGCGCAATGCGCCAATCTTCCGGCACCATCCCCGTTTCTAATGATGTTTGAAATATTTCCGTCATAGCCCCTGCTATTCTGCTATCTCTATCAAGAGCCTATCTTCATCTTGAAACTGTTCCCAAGGAGGATCCCAACTCAAAACATTGCCTCTCCAGAGATAGACACAAAAGGCAGGCAGCATCTCTGGTTCTTCAGAAGATGAGTTTTAACCCAAAACGTCACCCATCCTAGCCCACTCAGTTACTCCAGTGTCCATCTTCCGTAAAAACCTGCATCTGCATCTCCGTACACACATTGCCTCTCCATGTCCTCCAGAGCTGCTGACTGACCCGCTGAGATATTCCAGCACTTTGTGTTGCACATGAGATTCCAGCATCTCTAATTCCTTGTGTGTGTGTCTCTCTCGAAGTATTCAGACTCTGCTTCCAACAATTTTGGAAGTTTTCCAAAGACTTATGTGCAGCCTTCTGGTAGAGAAAAATACACCTTGTTTGCCAACGCGTTGACTATTATTAAATAGTGAACACTATTACCTTTGTCCACAAACGCTAGCAGCATCCTTTACACATCTACCTTGTTCAGACCCCGCAAATCTTCCAAAACATTATTGTGCAATCAAGTTTTCTTAAGATTGGCATTAGTTTATTATTGTCATGTATCCTGGGTTACAGCAGTAAAAAATTATTTGCATGCTATCCAGTCAAATCATGCTGCACATGAGCGCAATGAAGTCATGCATAAATACATCAGAGTGCAAACAGAAAAATACCAATGTAGTGTTGTAGAATTGCAGTTACAGAGAAAGTGAAGATTAAAACGAGTGCAAGGGCCACAATGGGGAATGTTGTGAGATCAGGACTACATCCTGGTTTATGGGGGGAACCATTTAGTAGTCTGAGGTATTTATTCACAAAATGCTGGAGTAACTCAGCAGGTCAGGCAGCATCTCAGGAGAGAAGGAATGGGTGACGTTTCGGGTCGAGACCCTTCTTCAGACTGAAGTAGTCTGATAACAACAGGAAGAAAGCTGTTCTTGATTTTGGTGGAACTTGCTTTCAAGGTTTTGCATATTCTGACCCAGAGTGCAAATGGCCCTTGATTCCGTTGGCTGCTTTTCCGAGGCAGTGTAACGTGTAGATGGAGTTTGAGGGCGAGGTAGGCTGGCTTGTACGATGGACTGGGCTATATCCACGACTGTGGAATTTCTTGCGAACTTGGGCAGAGCTGTTACCAGACCAAGTGGTGATGCGACCTGATAGGGTGCTTTGGTGCATCTGTAGAAGTTGGTAAGAGTTGTTGGAGACATGCCAAACTTCCATTGTCATGAATGTAAACCATTGGATACAAACTTGGGAATGGACAGGTGACGGGGTGGGTTGGGATCCATGTCTATTCTCTGACCTGCTGACTTCCTCCAGCACTTTCTTTTGCTCAAGATTCCAGCATCTGCAGCTCCTTGTGTTGTATATCAGAAGGAAGTGCAACAGGAGGTGACAAATCAAGTCTCTATCAGAAAAGGAGAACACACTTGCTGTGCTGGAAATGAGATATAAGATTGCAATGGCAGATTACCAGAAATTGTTGAGTTCAAGGTAGACTTGAAGGCAGTAATGCCACATTGGAAGATGAGATGCTGTTCCCTGAGCTAGTGTAGATGCTCAACGGAACAGGGTAGGAAGCAAATACCCGAAGGTGTGGGTAGAGGTCATGTGATAAATCATGATGTTAGATTCTGTACAGTTGGCATTCAATCCACATTTGATTTCCCCTGAACGATGGGGCCACCGAGAACGAAGGGGAGGGCCTGGGGGGGAGGGCTGCAGAGAACGATAGGGGGATCTGGTGAGGGAGGGGGGCACAGAGCCGGGGGGGGGGCTGCTGCCACATGCGGCGGCAGACCTGATTCGCTACTGCGAGCAGAGCTTAGGACTGTTTGGTGAACTTTTGTAACTTTGTTGGTGCCAGAAACGTGGTGACTCTTGTGTACTGCCTATGTGGGGTCTGCTGTATGATTTTACCGGGTTGTCTGCAAAAACAAAGCATTTCACTGCAGTTAGGTACATGACAATAACGTATCATTGGATCTGTGTGGAGGAGTCGGCACTATGAGTGATGAGTCCACTTGAATTGTAAGAAGCATAACTACATTTCTGCTTCAATTGGCAGGACTGTTTGGGTCCCAGATGTTGATTAAATGTTGCAACCTGCAATTGCGGGGGAAGGTACCTTGAGAAAACGTGTGGATATTGGTGGAAATGAAAGAATGGATTGCAATGATTCAATTATCCTTTAGGATGCCCCATGGCATTATGTTGACAGGTGTTAGCATTTGAAAGTGACCCGTTGAATGTGGAGGCCGGTGGGATGGAAGGTGACTCTATCCTTGCGACTGTAAGAGGAGAGTGGATATATGAGACTTGGTTGGCAGAGCTCACGGAGCTATTCATTTCAGTGGTGCAGCGGAAAGACGACCAAGGGCAAAGGAGGACAAGGTAGAAGTACTGATGGGGAAGCTCAGGTGTGATCCATGGGGAAACTAGCAGAGTGAAATGGAGTCCTTGCAAGAAGGGGTGAAGTGCTGACGTGTGGCGGTAGGATGACATGGACATCTCAAAATGGAGATGGGGAAATGTTTCAGGGGGTTCGAATGGAGTGGAAATTGGTAACTATAGAAATTAGGCTTTCGCAAAGATGTATTAAAACAAGAGGTGGCACTGATAATGTAATTAGTGAACTGGAAAAGGTGGTGGGATGGGTAGAAGTAAAGCAAGTAACGTTCCATACATCACACAAAATGGCGGGTATAGCCTGGACCCACGTACTTCCCATTGCTTTGGAGGCAGTGAGTGCAAGACCAAGGTCAGCAAAATAATTGTAATGTTGAAGCATTAGTGGAAATCTTTTAGGACCGAGATGAGAACGTTTTTTTTCACACCGAGAGTGGTGAATCTGTGGAATTCTCTGCCACAGAAGGTAGTTGAGGCCAGTTCATTGGCTATATTTAAGAGGGAATTAGATGTGGCCCTTGTGGCTAAAGGGATCAGGGGGTATGGAGAGAAGGTATGGAATACTGAGTTGGATGATCAGCCATGATCATATTGAATGGCGGTGCAGGCTCAAAGGGCCGAATGGCCTACTGCACCTATTTTCTATGTTTTCTATTAGTGGTCTGGCCTCTGTTTGCGAATGAAATGAAGGCCTGGGGCTGTACTGGTGTGGGGTGTAAGTACAGAGGGTTAGGGCATTTTGGCAGTAAATGAACCATCTGGAGTAAGATTTTACAAATGGCAGAAAGGAATTGCATACAGGATAACGAAACAAATGGTGGAGCTTATAATGGAGAATACGAAGCTGCACATTCAACATCATAAATGTAATGGGCAGGCTGGTGGTGCGTTGCTGAGGTAGTGCAGCTGATTACAGATGGACTGAAGGAAGGATCCTTGAAGAAATTTAAATATTTTAAATGTAGAAATAGAGGGATTATGTGCAGGCTTGCTTAAAATGGATTGTTCGGTGAGCCGGATGTGACTGAAAAGGATATGGACATCGGCAGTTCAATAAACCTAAACTAGTGACAAACACAATAAAGTACTGGAGTAACTTAGTGGGTCAGGCAGCATCTGTGGAGGGTGTGGGCAGATGACACAACTGGATTGGGCAGCATGGAGGCACAGCAGTATGGTTGCTACCTTACAGCGCTTTCAGCACCAGAGACCTGTGTTCGATCCCGACTACGGGTGCTGTCCGTACGGAGTTTGTACGTTCTCCCCGTGACTGATCTTTGGTTTCCTCCCACACTCCAAAGATGTACATGTTTGTGGGTTAATTAGCTTGGTATAAATGTAAATTGCCCCTAGTGTGTATAGGGTAGTGTTAATATGCAAGGAAGCCGTTGAGCACAGACCCGATGCCTCTTTTCTGCTCTGTATCTGTATCCCCACAGGCAGCATCTCTGAAGAGAAGGAAAGGGTGACATTTCGGGCTGAGACCTATTGCACTTGTCAGTGTACCAATCTTGAATGTCCTTGTAGTTCTAACAGGGCATTGATTATTGCACATTGAATATTATATATTCCATATAAGCTCTACATGGAATCGATCATCTAGGTTTGGCTTTGGAACTTCAAATCTGCAACAATGTTCCCTGTTGTACCAATGATTCACTTGAACAATATATCTGTGAAGGCAATAATTTTAATGGTTTGCATTATGAGCATTTTACAAATTTAGTACTGTCAAATCATATAGTGGGCTTTGAATTTTATAGATAAAAGAACTTGTTTTGAGTTGTCATGAAATGGATCTGTATTTGTGAAATGTTTTGTCATGATTTTGCACTGATGTAAGTTTTAGTATTTTCCTATAAGTTGTGAACTTTGTGTGTTGTAAAGAATACATTCAAAGAAAAGACAAAGACATTCAAATTCAAAGGGGAGATCTTGCCAGACAAATCTGTTGGAATTCTTTGAGGAAGTAAGTAGCAGGACAGACAAAGGCGACTCAGTGGACATTTACCTGGATTTTCTGAAGGCTTTTGATAAGGTGCTATGCAAGAGACTGCTAAACAAGATGAGAGCTCATGGTATTAAAGGGAAATGCTAGCATGGATAGCAGGTTGAGTGAATGGCAGAAGGCAAAGAGTGGGAATCAAGGCTATTTCTGGTTGGCTGCCAGTGACTAGTCGTGCTCTGCAGGAATTGAAGGCTTTGTGGCCACATTTGCTGATGACACGAAGATCAGTAAAGGGAGTAGTGCAGAGGAAGCATTGAGTCTGCAGAAGGACTTGGACATGTTGGGAGAATGGACAAAGAAGTGGCAGATGGAATACACTGGTAGTAGGAATGAAAGCCTATATTATTTTGTCAATTATTAGAGCATTCAGAGATATCACAAAATGCTGGAGTAACTCAGTGGGTCAGGCAGCATCTCAAGAGAGAAGGAATGTGTGACCTTTCGGGTCGAGACCCTTCTTCAGACTGAGAAATCAAAGGTGGAAATGGACTTGGGTGTGCTGGTGTGGGAATTCCTAAAAGGTTAATTTGCAAGTTGAATTGGTAGTAAGAAAGGCAAATGCAATGTTAGCATTTATTTCGAGAGGACTAGAATATAAACCAGGGATGTGATGCTGAGGCTTTATAAGGCATTGGTCAGACTTACTACTGTGAGTAGTTTTGGGCCCCATATCTGAGGAGGGATATGCTGGAGTTGGAGAGGGTCCAGAGGGGTTTACGAGAATTATCCCAGGAATGAGTGGGTTAGCATACGATGAGCTTTTGAGGGCACTGGGCCTGTACTCGCTGGAGTTTAGAAGGATGAGGGGGGAACTCTGAAACTTACTGAATAATGAAAGGCCTGGATAGAGTGGATCTGGAGAGGATGTTCTGGCTAGTGGGAGAGTCTAGAACCAAATGGCACAGTCTCAGAATAAAATCATTGGGCATTTTTGAAGCCAGATTGACAGGTTTTTGATTAGTATGGGTGTCAAAGATTATGGAGAGTAGGCAGGAGAGTGGGGTTGAGAGGGAACCATAGATCAGTCATGATGGAATGGCGGAGCAGACTCGATGGGCCGAATGGTCAAATTCTGCTCATATGGCTACAACAGGGACCCATTTCTCATTGATAAGAAACTAAATATATTTGAAGGGCCTTGTCTCGAAACATCACCCATTCCTTTTCCCCAGAGATGCTGAGTTTCTCCAGCTTTCTGTGTTTATCTTCAGTTTAAACCAGCATCTGCTGTTCCTTCCCAAACATATTTGAGAAGTCTGTTTTGAACTTAAATGGGCTAAATTCATTGATTATTACTGTAAGGCATTGAAACACATTATAAAGTGTTTTTGGTTTGCACAACACGATTTGTTCCCATTGTAGTAATTTGAACTTGTACTGTATACTGCCACAATTGATCAGAAATCTGCCCCATGAAAATCACCTGCCGTCATGTGAGCAGTTCAATTAGTCTCTCTATAAACTAAGGTGTGGTGTTTTTAAAGGTTGGGTACTGTATTTGAGTAATGACGATTGTTAATTTGCTTCAATTTGCATGTCAAACAATCCAAATTCCATGAGTGTAGTTGTTTGTGCAGTATGTGGAATGCATTTTGGAAGAGCCAGAGTACTTTGATTTATTTCCTTATTGGAATTGCTTAAGGGCCTGTCGCACTTAGGCGATTTTAAGGCGACTGCCGGTGACTAGGCTGTCGCTGACAGTTTGCTGGGGTGCCGCGGGCATGATTGTGAGGAGTCTTCCAAAAATCGTAGTGGATCTCAGCGCGTCGCTGAAAAATCATCTGGAGTTAAATTTCTCGGCTTGTTGCCAGGTATCGTTGCTTATTGCGGGCGCTGTTGCACGCTGTCGCAAGGTTTGATAGGTTTTCTTAACTGCATTTAGAAGCACATAATAAAATAAGTAAAGTCATTTCAAAATACCATAAAATGCTTGTGTTTAACCAATTTATTTACTGTCAGGACATTTGACAGGTAGATTGGAGGGGCAGTTTGACGGTCAGGTAAGCGTGGGAATTTCGCGATGTTTATGGCCATCAGCCATTACATTTAAAGTGGGCTCCCAACCCAGATATGCAACCCAGAAACCAGATATGCATCTCCCGTACATTTTCAAAGAATGCCCACACACTTTTCACAAAAATCCACTTAACCACTTTTTAAATTTAAAAAAAAAATACAGCTATTAGTAAACTGGAAGTAAATCCAGTTTATTCCTTGTTACAGTGAAGCTTGGTTTTTAAGTAACCCGGGCAAGATGTTTTATTTCAAAACTCTCAAGTACTTACCAACTTGTCAGTGAGTTCAGTGAAAATTAGGACGCTGGAGAAGCATTGACAGCGTGGGAATTTTGCGATGTTTCCGAAGACGGTGTAATCTCGACCTGACTCGGCATTGTCGTGGTCATTGTCGTCGGGTAAAAGAAAATGTCGGCGATCTGCTACGACTTTGACAGTCGCCAAAAAAATTGTCTAAGTGGAACAGGCCCTTTAATTGTACTTTACGTTGCACTTAACATTGTTCCCTTTGTCCTGTATCTGTACACTGTGGCTGGCTCGATTGTAAGGTTCACCAGATTGATTCCTGGGATGGCAGGACTTTCATATGAAGAAAGACTGGATAGACTTGGCTTGTACTCGCTGGAATTTAGAAGATTGAGGGGGGATCTTATAGAAACTTACAAAATTCTTAAGGGGTTGGACAGGCTAGATGCAGGAAGATTGTTCCCGATGTTGGGGAAGTCCAGAACAAGGGGTCACAGTTTAAGGATAAGGGGGAAGTCTTTTAGGACCGAGATGAGAAAGTTTTTTTTCATACAGAGTGGTGAATCTGTGGAATTCTCTGCCACAGAAGGTAGTTGAGGCCAGTTTATTGGCTATATTTAAGAGGGAGTTAGATGTGGCCCTTGTGGCTAAAGGGATCAGGGGGTATGGAGAGAAGGCAGGTACGGGATACTGAGTTGGATGATCAGCCATGATCATATTGAATGGCGGTGCAGGCTCGAAGGGCCGAATGGCCTACTCCTGCACCTATTTTCTATGTTTCTAATCATGTATTGTTTTTCCACTGACTGATTAGCATGTAACAGAAGCTTTGCTACACATGTCAGTGAACTAATCTAACCCATTTGTGTAGGAAAGAACTGCAGATGCTGGTTTAAATCAAGGTAGACACAATGCTGGAGTAACTCAGCAGGACAGGCAGCATGTCTGGAGAGAATCTAAACTATTGATCTATATTTAACATATTTAAACCACAACTGATTATGTTAAACATGTATATATGCAGATGTATTTCCCATTCTTTGGGCTTGGTTAAAACCTGCAAGGTTTGTTCTTGTTATTTTTGTTGAGTTGTCCCTTCGCTTTCTGACACCCGCTCAACTAATCTCTTTTTAGTTTGGTTTAGGGATTCAGCGCAGAAACAGGCCCTTCGGCCCACCATGTCCACACGACCGGCAATCCCAGCACACTGACACTATTCCACGCACACTAGGAACACTTTACAAAATTGCCAAAGCCAATTAATTTACCAACATGTACCTCTTTGAAGTGTGGGAGGAAACCGGAGGACCCGGAGAAAACCCACGCAGGTCATGGGGAGAATGCACAAACTCCGTACAGAAAGCACCTGTGGTCAGGATCGCACCCGGGTCTCTGGCATTGTAAATCTACCGCTGAGGCACCGTGCCACCCCTAACTGATAACGTTATTGAGGGGGGGCTGGAAAGATCAGAATACTTGAAGGTTGTACATTTTCAGCTTGTAGATCCATTGCCCACACCTTGCACAAAGCTGTTGAATTAAAGTAAAGCATGTGACAATATATTGACTTTTATTTCCTGTTTTTCTTCCCTTCTAGGGAAGTGACTGGTTTTCTTGCAAAGGGGGGTTGAGGAGCTCTGGCTTGGCGTTCAACGTTGACGCCCTAGCACTTTTACAACAATAAGGTGTGGTTAACCAAGGATGACAATGGAAGAGATGAGGAATGAAGCAGAGACGACTTCCATGGTTTCCATGCCACTCTATGCAGTGATGTACCCAGTATTTAATGAGGTGGTTATTGCACTTTTCTGTTCCACTTGGAGCTAACGTTCTTTGACTTTAATTGCTCTAAATTGTTAATTGCATCAAAATGGGTCACTATTACATCTGAAACTGACAGTTTAGTTTAGAGTTGCAGCATGGAAACGGGCCCTTTGGCTCTCCGAGTCCGCCCCCACCATCAATCACCCACTCACACTAGTTCTACATTATCCCAGTTTGGCATCCACTCCCTGCACACTAGGAGCAATTTACAGAAGCCAATTAACCTACAAAACCCGCACGTCCATGGGATGTGGGAAGAAACCGGAGGAAACCCTTGCAGTCAGAGGGCGAACATGCAAACTCCACACAGACAGCACCCGAGGTTAGGATCGAACCTGGGTCTCTGGCGCTGTGGGGCAGCAGCTCTACCCACTGCGCCACTGTGCTGCTGACTGAATAATAGATGAGAATATCCTTAAAATATGTATTGAAATGAAGGGGAACCAATGAGTAATGCGTAACACACTGGGGTTAATAAACATTAAGTTTGCAGCTTTTTCAGAAGAGTTTCTTCCATTACATTTTAAACATAATAGTCATTTTCTGTAAATCTACTTCTGAGTTCTGTTGGTATGTGAAAATTATTCTAACAAATCAAACTTGACTAAAACCTTTGGTTCATTGCAGCTGGAGCAAGTCAATTTATCTGCTGCACAAACTCTCAGAGCGGCTTTCATTAAGGTGAGTTTGGTTATTGAAATTCATTCAGCTATGATTTATATTTTAACTTTGATTCTTGTTCAGCTTATGTTTAACGTGTCGTGCATTTGGGAAAATGTTCTTGGACAATTGCCTGCTTTAATTCTTTTTTTAAATAGTCTTAATATTTGTGTTTCTGTGCGTAGGAAAGTA
This sequence comes from Rhinoraja longicauda, assembly GCF_053455715.1. Classification (NCBI taxonomy): domain Eukaryota; kingdom Metazoa; phylum Chordata; class Chondrichthyes; order Rajiformes; family Arhynchobatidae; genus Rhinoraja; species Rhinoraja longicauda. The sequence goes on from NC_135965.1 coordinate 53,248,928, forward strand.
ATTGAATTGAGGACAGTTGTTTTTCCTCGGGGGAGGTAGGTTGGATAAAGCACAGGGCCGGATGCAGCTCTGATCTCAGTCATTGAGCTTTAATGCAACCTCCTGTGATACTGCTCCAGAATGATGTAGAACAGTACAGCATAGCACAAGAACAGGTCCTTCGGCCCGCATTGTCTGTGCCCAACATGATGCCAAGACCATTGCTTACCTACCTCCACACAACCCATATCCCTCCATTCCCTACATATACAAAATGCCAATCCAAAAGTCTATTAAATGCCACTAACATGTATGCTTCAACCACCATCCCTGGCAGGGCGTTCCAAGCACTTACAACGCTCTATGTAATTTAAAAAAACTTGGCTTGCACATCTCCTTTAAACTTTGCCCCTCTCTCCTTAAAGCCATGCCCTCTAGTATTTGTTTTTTGTTTCCATTCTGGGACTGTTTAACCTATCCATGCCCCCCCTAATCTTATATATTCCATATATTTTCAGCTTCAAGCCTTGTGATCCATTGTCTTTCCTGCAGATTTCCTGACTTTGCTTAAGCCCAAAGAACAATCTATTTTGTTTATCCCAGAAGTAAATGATAACTTTCGTGCAGTTTTATTTAATTTCCTTCCATGTTATGGGTATGGAATATCTTCATGCAATCAAACCTCTGGTTCAGTTCAGTTTAGTTTATCGGCACATGTACCGAGGTAAAATGCTCAGTGAAAGGTTTTTGTTGCAAGTTAGGAACAGGGGACGTACAACGAGATCTGGGTGTCCTAGTGCATCAGTCACTGAAAGGAAGCATGCAGGTACAGCAGGCAGTGAAGAAAGCCAATGGAATGTTGGCCTTCATAACAAGAGGAGTTGAGTATAGGAGCAAAGAGGTCCTTCTGCAGTTGTACAGGGCCCTGGTGAGACCGCACCTGGAGTACTGTGTGCAGTTTTGGTCTCCAAATTTGAGGAAGGATATTCTTGCTATTGAGGGCGTGCAGCGTAGGTTTACTAGGTTAATTCCCGGAATGGCGGGACTATCATATGTTGAAAGACGGGAGCGACTAGGCTTGTATACACTGGAATTTAGAAGGATGAGAGGAGATCTTATCAAAACGTATAAGATTATTATGGGGTTGGACACGTTAGAGGCAGGAAACATGTTCCCAATGTTGGGGGAGTCCAGAACAAGGGGCCACAGTTTAAGAATAAGGGGTAGGCCATTTAGAACTGAGATGAGGAAAAACTTTTTCAGTCAGAGAGTTGTGAATCTGTGGAATTCTCTGCCTCAGAAGGCAGTGGAGGCCAATTGTCTGAATGCATTCAAGAGAGAGCTGGATAGAGCTCTTAAGGATAGCGGAGTCAAGGGGTATGGGGAGAAGGCAGGAACGGGGTACTGATTGAGAATGATCAGCCATGATCACATTGAATGGCGGTGCTGGCTCGAAGGGCCGAATGGCCTCCTCCAGCACCTGTAGTCTATTGTCTATTGTCTATAACCAGTCACCACAAAGACAGTACACGATTCCAATCGATCCATTTACAGTGTATAGATTCATAAGGGTATGTGTAGGAAGGAACTGCAGATGCTGGGTTTAAACCGAAGATAGACGAAATGCATCTCTGGAGAGAAGGAATGGGTGACATTTCGGGTCGAGACCCGAAACGTCACCCATTCCTTCTCTCTCTCTCTCTCTCTCTCTCTCTCTCTCTCTCTCTCTCTCTCTCAGTGGGATGTCCTGATGGCGTGGACTCGTTGGGTCGAGGGGCCTGTTCTTTCAATTAATCAATCAACCAGTTGGGTGTTAGTGATCAGAATTCCCCCTCTTGTGATGCCTGTCACGTTCAAGGAGCATTAAGTTTGGAGCAAAAGTTAAAAGGTGCCTTTTTCTGAAAAGCAGCACCTAAGGAAAAGCAAGGTTGGTTCCTGCACTATTATGCTCTGTGGGTGGAGAAACTGTTTAGTTACAAATGCAGAACTGTTTAAGCAGGAAATTCAACTGCGCCAAGAAACTTGGCATTGACCTGGAATGTATGAATCAACCATGCAAACTCCTTCAGTTAATGCTGAGCATATTTCTAATGTTCCTCGTTGAAGGATTAAATTAGTATTATTTGCATTTCACATTTTAAAACTTAATCCATGGTTATTTTGAAAATGTTTCAATTTTACCTTCTTTCAGGATGGTACTTTAGAGATACAGCGTGGAAACAGGCCCTTTGACCCACCGAGTCCGCACCGACCTGCGTGCTAGCACTATCATCCACGCTAGGGACAATTTCCAATTTTACAGAGGCCAATTAACCTACAACCTATAAATCTTTGGGGTGTGAGAGGAAACCGGAGCTACCAGATGAAACTCACGCGGTCACAGGCAGAAAGCACAAACTCCGTACGAACAGTACCCATAGTCAGGATCGAACCCAGATCTCTGGTGCTGCAAGGCAGCAACTCTATTGCTGTGCTCTTAAGTAGATATCCTAAAAGGTCAAAACGCAATTAAACATAAATACGAGAATAGAATATTCCTCGGAATGAACCTGGAAAACCTTTGTCTAGTACGTGGACACACTTCATGGTTCTTATTGTGAAATGGTAGCCAGGTCCACAAAAGCTTTGGAACTATTGTACCTAAGTGTTACAGTCCCGAACACAACACAGCATTCTATTCCAATAAATAATTTGTCCTTCACTTTTGGCATGCCTTTCCTTTGCATAATCTCGTGCTCCTTTATAGTTTCTCGTTCAACGTTTGTGCTTTCACTTCTTCCTCTTGTTTGATTGCTATTCTCACATGTTGTTTTCCATTTTATATTTGTTGTCTTCTAGACTGTACTGTGTGAACTTGCCTACCACCACAGATCGGTGGCAAATTTGTGGAATGGAAGCTATAAATAGTTAATGATAGCTCTAAGTGGATAGTGTTAGTGTACGGGGTGATTTGCTGGATGGCGGGGACTCGTGGGCCTAAGGGCCTGTCTTTGTGCTGTATCTGAATGTTAGATGGAGCTCTAAGGGCTAGTGGAATCAAGGGAAAGGGGAGAAAGCAGGCACGGGTTACTGATTGTGGATGATCAGCCATGATCACAATGAATGGTGGTGCTGGCTCGAAGGGCCAAATGGCCTCCTCCTGCACCTCTTTTCTATGTTACTATCTCTAAAGTCTAAAGTGAATGGGCAAAGATCAGACAAATGCAGTGTAGCATGGGGAGATTGTTCATCTTGACATGAAGCATTTAGCCTAAATCAGAGAGCTTCAATGCACAGGGATTAGGATGGCCGAGCATGGGATTTGCAAAATGAATGAGAGCAAGTGAGTAGGGAATTTGTGGAGAAAGAAAAGTAGGGAGCTGCGTAGAGTGTCAGTGCATTGCTTAATTTATGTCTGAGAGCACACTTTCAATTCATAATTCTTTCACTTTAGGCTGAAAAAGAAAACCCTGGTCTTACACAAGACATCATAACCAAAATTCTGGAAAAGAATTGTGTGGAAGTTAATTTCACCGAGTCCTTGCTGCGCATGGCCAGTGATGACGTTGAAGGTATGGCAGCTAAAGTCAACAATGCTTTCAGAAACCAGAAATAACCGGGCACAAAACACACACGCTACATCAAAACGAGTTACTATGCTGGACGAGAAATTTCATTTGAGTTGACTAAAACCATAACCTGATAGTCCTTGCTTTCCCTCTCTATCCCCTCCCCTTTCCAGTTCTTCTACTAGTCTTCCTGTATCCGACTACATTCTATCTTTGTCCCACCCCCTCCCTGACATCAGTCTGAAGAAGTGTCTCGACCCGAAACATCACCCATTCCTTCTCTCCAGAGATGCTGCCTGACCCGCTGAGTTACTCCAGCATTTTTTATCTACCCTGATAATATACCACTGGGTAAGGTAGTGCAGGTTAGACCCTCAGTCTGAAGAAGGGTCTCGACCCAAAATGTCATCTATTCCTTTTCTCCAGAGATGCTGCCTGACCCGTTGAGTTACTCCAGCATTTTGTGTCTACCTTTGGTGTAAATCAGCATCTGCAGTTCCTTCCAACACAGGGTAAGATCCAGATTGTTGGATTTAAGTATCACAGGAGCACTGGAACAACTTTGTAACCATTTTGGTTAGCAACTGCGAAAACAAGTTTTCTTGGTACTATTCCCAGCAGCCAGCCTTAATGAAGTCTGGGGATTTATTTTTGATGTTATTGATAATCCTCGTGTGTTGTCAGTAGTGGTTAGTAGCACTGGCTTAATTAATGTGAAATAAACTTTAGGAGCAACTTTATGATGCAGTGATTTAGTACAAACATTGTATCACTAAAACCGTTATTGGATTATACCTTTGGTTGCACAAAAAATGTTTTATTTGGGGGAAAAAAAGAAAACACACATGTCATCACCTCTGAGTTACTCCAGCATTCTGTGGGTTTTTTTGTAAGCCAGCACCTGCGGTTCCTTGTTTCTACATGTATTTTCCTTCTCATGCATGCAACTCTTCCTTTCATAGAATATATGATCGACAGGCAAGAACCAGAATTTCGGGAACTCAATGACAAAGCACGAGCACTGAAAAATATTCTCAGCAAAATTCCTGATGAGATCAATGATAGGGTGCGATTCCTTCAGACAATCAAGTAGGTATTGTGCAACTCTGCCTAAATGAAAAGCAAAAAATTTCACTGCGCGTCTTGAAATTGTATTTTCTGTTCTGCTTCAGTCAAACCTTCCAGTGTATCTTTCCGTTCACCTTTCCTTGTACTCTGCGTTACATTTCTGCAGCTCCAAGTTATCGGACCACACTCTTGCCTCCCACAGCCAAACCTCGTTATTGTCACCTTCTCTGATCTCCCTGGCATGGGGCTCATAACAAATGGAAGCTGGCACAGCTGTATGAAATGGCAAAGTTGGTCTTTCTCTGCAACATTCTGCCAAATGTATGCAGCACCATTGGTCCCTTTCTCATCTTCCAAACTGCCCACCATTTCACAACTCGTGCAAAGCAAAATTAATCTCTTAGCTGCTTGGATTTACTCAAGAAAATTTATATTCAGGAAAATCATGCATCACAGTACGGTTTGGGAACAGCTCCATCCAAGACCGCAAGAAATTGCTGCGAATTGTGGACACACGCCAGACCGTCACACAAACCAACCTCCCTTCTATTGACTTAATTTATACGTCATGCTGCCTCGGCAAGGCCAGCAGCATAATCAAGGACGAGTCGCACCCTGGCCACTCCCTCTTCTCCTCTCTCCCATCAGGCAGAAGGTACAGAAGTGTGAAAACGCACAACTCCAGATTCGGGGACAGTTTCTAACCCGCTGTTATCAGGATGTCCCTATTCTGTTCCCTGTCATCATAACTTCCACTGTGGTATTGCTAGTAAATTCAAACAGGAGTACCTAGCCTTTAAGAATCATCATTCCATGATGCATCTTAGGTTGGAAGGTTATAGGGTTTTCATTTTTATTTTAGTTTAGAGGTACAGCGCGGAAGCAGGCCCTTTGGCCCAATGGGTCCGTGCCGACCAGCGATCTTCACACACTCACGCTATCCTCCACACACTGAGGACACTTTTACCAAGCCAATTAACCTACAAACCTGTAGGTCTTTGGAGTGTGGGAGGAAACTGACCACCCAGAAAAAACCCACGCGGGTCACGGGGAGAATGTACAAACTCCGTACAGACAGCACCTGTAGTCAGGATGGAACCCGGGTCTCTGGCGCTGTGAGGCAGCAACTCTACCGCTGCGCCACCGTGCCGCACAACTAGTGGGGTTCAAGATTTGTGTTCCTTTCTGGAATGTACCTTTTTAAAATTTTATTTTTGTTTCATCTCCTTTCTGAACCTCATGGCGGGCAAGTAAAAAGTCATTTCTAGCTGTTTAAAATAATTAGTTCAATAGTTGAATTGCCCTTTTAAGTGTATAATAAAAACTTAAATGTTCTGTTCGTAGAGGGATTGAAGCATGGCATGCTTTAGCTTTGTTGATGCCTCGTGGTGGTTGTTGTTTTGCAGGGATATAGCCAGTGCAATAAAGGAGCTGCTCGATACCGTGAACAATGTCATCAAAAAATATCAGTATCAGAATCGCAGGGTGAGTGTCACATAAATTATCCCCAGGCACCCTGCAGTTTACACTGTCAAGATTTGTTCATGTACTCCTTACTTTGGCATGGAGTACACTTGTCTGGTGTTGGGCCCCGTATCTGGGGAAGGATGCGCTGGCTTTGGAGAGGGTCCAGAGGAGGTTTACGAGAATGATTCCTGGAATGAATGGGTTGACATGTGATGAATGTCGGACAGCGCTCGGCCTGTACTCGCTGGAGTTTAGAAGGATGGGGGGAGGGGGGACAGACTCATTGAACCTTACCGGATAGTGAAAGGCCTGGATAGAGTGGATGTGGAGAGGATGTTTCCACTAGTGGGAGAGTCTAGGACCAGAGGTCACAGTCTCAGAATTAAAGGACATTCCTTTAGGTAGGAGATGAGGGCGAATTTCTTTAGTCAGGGGGTGGTGAATCAGTGGAATTCGTTGCCACATTGGACTTGTTGAAAGAACATGGATGATCTGAATATTGATCCAATGAGCAGTGTGTGCTGATTTTATGTACTGCAATACAGAAATGGTCATCATTCTTGACATTGCATGTGTTGGCATAATTTACCGATTTGCTGTAGATCAGAGCTACAATGTGAAAATAGAATAAAGAACAGCTCGCAAATCGAAAATCCGGATAAATACAGTTGCATTTGTTTATAAATGCAAACTAAGCTTTAGTTACAGCTAATGTAAGAGATCAGCAAAAGACTGGTTTGTGGGTTAATTGGCCTTTGATTAGTATGGGTGTCAGGGGTTATGGGGAGAAGGCAGGTGAATGGGGTTGAGATGGAAAGGTAGATCAGCCATGGTTGAATGGTGGAGTAGACATGATGGGCCGTCCAATTTTGTTCCTAGAACTTATGAACTCATGAATATATGTACAAATAGTGTGATGGACGATAGATGGTCAGATGCAGATACAAAGATACTTTTTCACACAAAGGGTGGTGGGTGTGGAACAGGCTGCCAGAGGAGGTAGTTGAGGTTGGGACTATCCCATCGTTTAAGAAACAGTTAGACAAGTACGTGGCTAGGGCAGGTTTGGAGGGATATGGACCAAGTGCAGGCAAGTGGGACTAGTGTAGCTGGGACATGTTGGCCGGTGTGGGCGAGTTGAGCCGAAGGGGCTGTTTCCACACCGTATCACTCTGACTATGGGCGAGTTGGGCCGAAGGGCCTGTTTCCACACCGTATCACTCCATGACTATGGACGGTATGGACTCAGTAGGCTGAAGGGCTCTTTTCCATACTGTACCTTTCAATTAAGATATTAATTTGTTTTAAAACATTTTTTTTAATATCTGAGAACAATATATTGATGTTGCATTGTACTTGTAGCATGCAGAACACTTTATCCAGCCACATTTTAGTATTGTTGTTCCAAAACACCATCCTAGAAAGTTTCCAGTCAGGTTTCAGAGCCCACCACAGCACAGAGTCTGCCTTGTTGAAGGTACACAACGACCTGCTTCTCGCCATCGACACCGGCGACTGTGCAATCCTGCTCCTTCTCGACCTCAGCGCAGCGTTCGATACAGTGGACCACACCATCCTTATTGACCGTCTCCGGTACGCGGTTGGCATTGATGGCACTGTCCTGAGCTGGTTTGCTTCGTACCTCAAAGATAGGAGTTTCGCCATCAACATAGGCAGTTATTCCTCTGCTCCAGCTAGCCTCTCCTGCGGAGTTCCACAAGGCTCCATCCTAGGCCCTATTCTCTTCTCTCTATACATGCTCCCCCTTGGCCAAATCATTCAAAGGCACGGCATTTCTTTCCACTGCTATGCCGATGACACTCAACTTTACCTCCCCCTGAAACCCAACAACCAGTCAAATTTAAACAGCCTCTTACACTGCCTTGAGGACATAAAATGTTGGATGGCACAGAACTTCCTCCAATTAAATGAGAGCAAGTCTGAGGTCATCCTATTCGGCCCCCCCGACTCCATCAAGTCGATAACAGGCAGTCTTGGAAGTCTATCCTGCCTAGTCAAACCGCATGTCAAAAACCTCGGCATGATATTTGACTCTGCATTAAAATTTGATAAGCAAGTCAACGCTGTGGTAAAAGCCAGCTTCTTCCAACTTCGAACCATAGCTAAAATCAAACCTTTCCTCCAATTCGACGACACAGAAAAAATCATTCACGCTTTCATTTCCTCCCGCCTAGACTACTGCAACTCCCTATACACTGGGATCAGCCAATCTTCCCTGTCCCGCCTGCAACTGGTCCAAAACGTCGCAGCGAGACTCCTGACGGGTACCCGTAAAAGGGACCACATCACCCCGATTCTGGCCTCTCTCCACTGGCTCCCTGTACGGTACAGAATCAACTTCAAGCTCCTCCTATTCACGTATAAAGCCCTAAATGGACATTCCCCCCCCTACATCAAAAATCTTCTAACCCACCTCTCTAACTCCAGGTCCCTCAGGTCGGCCGACTTGGGGCTACTCACTATCCCACGGTCTAGGCTTAAGCTCAGGGGTGACCGCGCTTTTGCGGTTGCAGCTCCTAGACTGTGGAACAGCATCCCTCTCCCCATCAGAACTGCCCCCTCCATCGACTCCTTTAAGTCCCGGCTCAAAACCTATTTGTACTCCCTAGCGTTTGAGGCTCATTGAGGAGGCGCTGTGAACTGTTTGCTGTATGTTTCATTTTTTAAATTTGTTTTTTTTTAAATTAGTACCTAATCAGATGTACAGCACTTTGGTCAACGTGGGTTGTTTTTAAATGTGCTATACAAATAAAATTAGCTTGACTTGACTTTTGCTCATCTTACTGCCATTGCTCCCTGGTGGCAGTGTCCTTGGTTTGATGGTTCTTCCACTGTCAACCAACAGGTGGCGTGATTCTAAAGCAGGGAAAGTCGATCATAGTTCATATTTCATATGAAGTCTTTGTTGGTGAACACTGTATATTAATCTTGGTCAAATTAGTTTGTGGCAGATGTGCAGAGCCACTGTGTATCCTTAAAATTGGGTAAGATAACTTCAACCGAGATAAAGAAAGGTAACTTTGAGGGTATGAGGCATGAATTGTCCAAGATAGACTGGCAATTGATGCTGAAAGGGTTGACGGTGGACATGCAATGGAAGGCATTTAAAGGTCGCATGGATGAACTACAACAAGTGTTCATCCCAGTTTGGCAAAAGAACAAACCAGGAAAGGTAGTGCATCCGTGGCTAACAAGGGAAATCAAGGATAGTATTAAAACAAAAGATGAAGCATACAGATTAGCCAGAAAAAGTAGCATACCAGAGGACTGGGAGAAATTCAGAGTCCAGCAGAGGAGGACAAAGGGCTTAATTAGGAAAGGGAAAATAGATTATGAGGGAAAACTGGCAAGGAACATAAAAACTGACTGCAAAAGCTTTTATAGATATGTGAAGAGAAAAAGATTAGTTAAGACAAATGTAGGTCCCTTGCAGTCGGAAACAGGTGAATTGATCATAGGGAACAAGGAGATGGCAGACCAATTGAACAAATACTTTGGTTCTGTCTTCACTAAGGAAGACATAAACCGTCTGCCGGAAATAGCGGGGGACCGGGGGTCTAATGAGATGGAGGAACTGAGGGAAATCCAGGTTAGTCGGGAAGTGGTGTTAGGTAAATTAAATGGATTAAAGGCAGATAAATCCGCAGGGCCAGATAGGCTGCATCCCAGAGTGCTTAAGGAAGTAGCCTCAGAAATAGTGGACGCATTAGTGATAATTTTTCAAAACTCCTTAGATTCTGGAGTAGTTCCTGAGGACTGGAGGGTAGCTAATGTAACCCCACTTTTTAAAAAGGGAGGGAGAGAGAAAACGGGGAATTATAGACCAGTTAGTCTAACATCGGTAGTGGGGAAAATGCTAGAGTCAGTTATTAAAGCTGTGATGGCATCACATTTGGAAAGTGGTGAAATCATCGGACAAAGTCAGCATGGATTTACAAAAGGCAAATCATGTCTGACGAATCTTATAGAATTTTTCGAGGATGTAACTAGTAGAGTGGATAAGGGAGAACCAGTCGATGTGTTATATCTGGACTTTCAGAAGGCCTTCGACAAGGTCCCACATAGGAGATTGGTGTACAAACTTAAAGCACACGGTATTGAGGGTTCAGTGTTGAGGTGGATAGAAAATTGGTTGGCGGACAGGAAGCAAAGAGTAGGAATAAACGGGTCCTTTTCAGAATGGCAGGCAGTGACTAGTGGGGTACCGCAAGGCTCAGTGCTGGGACCCCAGTTATTTACAGTGTATATTAATGATTTGGACGAGGGAATTGAATGCAACATCTCTAAGTTTGCGGATGACATGAAGCTGGGTGGCAGTGTTAGCTGCGAGGAGGATGCTAGGAGGCTGCAGAGTGACTTGGATAGATTAGGCGAGTGGGCAAATGCATGGCAGATGCAATATAATGTGGATAAATGTGAGGTTATCCACTTTGGCGGCAAGAACAGGAAAGCAGAGTATTACCTGAATGGTGAACGATAAGGAGAAGGGGAGATGCAAAGTGACCTGGGTGTCATGGTGCACCAGTCATTGAAGGCAAGCGTGCAGGTGCAGCAGGCAGTGAAGAAAGCGAATGGTATGTTGGCATTCATAGCGAGGGGATTTGAGTATAGGAGCAGGGAGGTTCTGCTGCAGTTGTACAGGGCATTGGTGAGACCGCACCTGGAGTATTGTGTGCAGTTTTGGTCTCCTAATCTGAGGAAAGACGTTCTTGCCTTAGAGGGAGTACAGAGAAGGTTCACTAGATTGATCCCTGGGATGGCGGGACTTTCATATGAAGAAAGACTGGATAGACTAGGCTTGTACTCGCTGGAATTTAGAAGAGTGAGGGGGGATCTTATAGAAACATATAAAATTCTTAAGGGGTTGGAGAGGCTTGATGCGGGAAGATTGTTCCCGATGTTGGGGGGAGTCCAGAACCAGGGGTCACAGCTTAAAGATAAGGGGGAAGTCTTTTAGGACCGAGATGAGAAAACATTTCGTCACATAGAGAGTGGTGAGTCTGTGGAATTCTCTGCCACAGAAGGTAGTTGAGGCCAGTTCATTGGCTATATTTAAGAGGGAGTTAGATGTGGCCCTTTTTGCTAAAGGGATCAGGGGGTATGGAGAGAAGGCAGGTACAGGTTACTGAGCTGGATGATCAGCCATGATCATATTGAATGGCGGTGCAGGCTCGAAGGGCCGAATGGCCTACTCCTGCACCTATTTTCTATGTTTCTATAAGTAAGCAACTGCAGATGCTGCTTTACAAAAAAAAAGGAAAAGTAGAGTAATTCAGTGAGTCAGTCAAATCAGTCCGAAGAAGAGTTGTGGCCTGAATTGTCGCCTGTCCACATTCTCCAGAGACACTGCCTGACTCTCTGAGTTCATAAGTTCTAGGAGAAGAATTAGGCCATTCGGCCCAGAGAGTACTCCGCCCTTCAATCCTGGCTGATCTACCTTTCCCTCTCAGCCCCATTCTCCTGCCTTCTCCCCATAAACCCTGACACTTTGTGTTTTTGTCTATTCAACCTAAGTGGATGCGGTAAATTGGTATCCTCATCCTGTTTCCATTGGCATCTTTTAATGCAACATCTTTTTACCAATAGTTTAGTTAAAAGTTAAGGATATGGCAATCTTTAAAAATGATTCTGAAAATTTAAGAATTAATACACCCTCATTCATTCCTCACCAATGATGTGTATTTGAAATTTTACTTTTTTTAATTCAATATTTGGATTACTTTCAGGCACTTGAACACCAAAAGAAGGAATTTGTCAAATACTCCAAAAGTTTCAGTGATACTTTAAAAACCTACTTCAAAGATGGCAAGTAAGTATTGCAGTTACTAGCATTTACGTTCATTCTGTGCGAAACATCCCAACAAAGTTTCCAGGCAATGCCAATTTAGAGATTTTCGATGGCCATTAATACTAAATGTTTGGTTAAATGGGTAAAATGAGAGAAACAGCCCTTTATTTCCATGGACAAATATAAAGCATTATGGTGCATTGTGTAGAAAGGAACTGCAGATGCTAGTTTACACCGAAGACTCAAAATGCTGCAGTAACTCAGCAGGACAGGCAGCATCTCTGGAGAGAAGGAGTGGGTGACATTTCAGGTCGAGATCCTTCTTCAGACTGAGAAGGATCGTCTGAAATGTCACCCGTTCCAGAGATGCTGCCTGTCCCGCTGAGCGACTCAAGCATTTTATCTATCTTAGGAAGCATTATGATGTGTGTTTGTAAGATCGCCGTTTAATTGCAATGCCAGGTGTTTAGTTTCAGAGAATGCAACAGCTTTATGGTGTGTGTGTGAGATTGTTCACTTAGAAATGTCCCTCCAAGATTAATTTGTTCATGTTTCCAAATGTGTATGGCCCAGGCAGTATTATTTTAAACTCCCTTTGAATGCACAATATGTTGCGTTATTAGAGGTTGGCTATTTGGAAAATGCTTTGAAGTTCTGTACCTTTTAAAATTACGTGAGGGGGGGAGGGGAAGGCAATGGGGACCTGGCATGGGGGGACCATTGCGAGGGACGGGGGGTGGGGGGCACTCTAGTTTTACAATCCTCGGCCCAGGGGATAAGCCTGCCTTTGTTTGTCCCGGGTGAAGGCAGCCAGCCAAAAGTCACTTGTCTTTTTCTTTTTTTTTCTGCTTTTAATTTCATTTAATGTCAAGTTTCCATGCACCTTGTTTGTATGCTGCGACTGTTAGCAGACAAATTTCCCTTTGGTGGTGAATAAAGTTCTATCGTATCGTATGTTCGTTGAAATGCCATTTTCTGTTTTCGCCAGGGCAATCAATGTGTTCATGAGTGCCAACCGGTTAATCCACCAAACCAACTTGATACTACAAACCTTCAAAACCGTTGCTTAGGAACTCCATTTGTGAAGCTTTTTAATGTTCAGCCTCACTCGGTTGACCTTGATATGTAAATTTAAATAGTCACAACTGTATAAATTAAAACCTCCATTTCAGGATTTGAAGATGTTGGATAAAATAATTGTCGACTTGCACCATATTTTTGTAAAGCATTGTAGCTAATCATGATTTCTCACAAGAAATATTGCATAACTTTTTGCTATCGTATTCAAATGAAGCCAAATGAAATTACGCCTTAACATATCGTAATGTAACATTCCTTTGTGTAAATATTGGTGTTCTGTTTCTGAAGTTGCTGGCAAAAAAAAAGACAAAGTTATGTATTTAACATGATTAGTGGCAAATAAATCTAAAGTTGTAATCTATTCATTTGTCGTCTTTCAGCTGTGATTGCACAACAAGGGGTGAGAAGGCAGAGGGGGGATTCAATGTGATCAGATTTTTCACAAGTGGCTCGATTTGCGTACAGGTCGTTATTGGTTGCCTAGTTTAGCTTAGAGACAGCGCAGAAACAGGCCCCACTGCCCTCCGAGTCCACCGCACGTTAACGCTACCCTACACACATTAGGGACGATGTATGTTAATGGAAAGTCAATTAACCTACAAACCTGTACGCCTTTGGAGTGTGGGAGGAAACCAAAGATCTCAGAGAAAACCCACGCAGGTCACGGGGAGAACGTACAAACTCTGTACAGACAGCGCCTGTAGTCGGGACTGAACCCGGGTGTCTGGTGCTGTAAGCGCTGTAAGACAGCAACTCTACCGCTGCGCCACCGTGCCCTGTCATTTTAACCTGATGTCATTTCTACAATGTTTACACAGCCAAATTACTCGTGATTTTAAAGGGACAAATGCAGCATAGTCTGTTGCTATTGAGGGCGTGCAGCGTAGGTTTACTAGGTTAATTCCCGGAATGGCGGGACTGTCGTATGTTGAAAGACTGGAGCGACTAGGTTTGTATACACTGGAATTTAGAAGGATGAGAGGGGATCTTATCGAAACGTATAAGATTATTAAGGGGTTGGACATGTTAGAAGCAGGAAACATGTTCCCAATGTTGGGGGAGTCCAGAACCAGGGGCCACAGTTTAAGAATAAGGGGTAGGCCATTTAGAACAGAGATGAGGAAAACTTTTTTAGTCAGAGTTGTGAATCTGTGGAATTCTCTGCCTCAGAGGGCAGTGGAGGCCAATTCTCTGAATACATTCAAGAGAGAGCTAGATAGAGCTCTTAAGGATAGCGGAGTCAGGGGGTATGGGGAGAAAGCAGGAACGGGGTACTGATTGAGAATGATCAGCCATGATCACATTGAATGGCGGTGCTGGCTCGAAGGGCCGAATGGCCTATTCCTGCACCTATTGTCTATTGTCTATTGTTAAACATCAAAACGCTTTTAACACCTTCAAATCTGTATTGATTTAGGCATGACATTTTATAAATGTGCTGCTTTAAACACGCACTTTTTTTTGGGTTATTTATCATCTTAATTACTACTTGCCGATAGTTATGGCTCTTTTCCCCCTTTCTTGCAAAAAACCCCAATTTTCAGCAGTTTGATTATTATAATAATAATAATAATAATACATTTTATTTATATAGCGCTTTTCGTATACTCAAAGACGCTTTACAGAGATTTTGAGAACATAGGGGAAATGAATAAATAGATAAATAAGTAAATAAATAAATGAACAGAGAAAGGAGACAGAAGGTGAGGTGACCTTCAGTGGTTGAAGGCAGTACTGAACAGGTGAGACTTCAGCGATGTTTTGAATGTGGTGAGTGTGGGGGAGTTTCTAACGGTTTGGGGTAGTGAGTTCCATAGGGTGGGAGCAGCGATGGAGAAAGCCCTGTCCCCCCAGGATCTGAGTTTAGTCCGGATGTGGGGGGGATAGGAGATTGGCAGCGGCAGAGCGGAGGGTGCAGGTGGGAGTGTGCCTGTGGAGGAGGTCGGTCAGGTAGGATGGGGCCAGGTTATGGAGGGCTTTGTAGGTTATGAGGAGGATTTTGTACTGGATTCTCTGGGGAATGGGGAGCCAGTGGAGTTTATAAAGGACGGGGGTGATATGGTCACGGATCGAGGTGTGTGTGAGTAGACGGGCAGCGGAGTTTTGAATGTATTGAAGTTTATTGATGATTTTTGAGGGTGCGCCATAGAGGAGGCTGTTGCAGTAGTCCAGACGGGAGGTGATGAAGGCGTGGATGAGGGTTTCTGCAGCTGTGGAGGAGAGGGATGGACGGAGACGGGCAATGTTTTTGAGGTGGAAGAAGGCTGTCTTTGTGATGTGTTTGATGTGTTTGTCGAAGGAGAGGGTTTGATCAAGGATGATTCCAAGATTCCGGATGTGAGAGAGCAGGAAGGCAGGCCTTGACAAAGCTGGAGGGGATGGGGTCCAGAGAGCAGGTGGCAGTTTTTATTCCTGTGAAGAGGTCAGAGAGGTCGGTGGTGGAGATTGGGGAGAACTGAGGCAGGGGCTGACAGGATAAGGGGGGGCAGGTGGTTTGAGGGGGAGCAGGTGCGTTGGTGGTTAAGGTGCTGTAGATGTTGTCTATTTTGCTTTGGAAGAATGAAAGGAAATATAATCAGGTCTGCTCGTCATGCTAATAATGTCCAGGCAGCAGACTTTGTTCTGCCTAAGAGTTTGCACATATTGAACAAAGGAACATATTGAACAGAGCCTTTTATTGGGGAATTGCTTGAGTGCAGCAATTACTGGCTTGGGCCACTGTATGTGGGTGCGAGGAGCAAGTGGCAGCTCCTCGGATGGATAAATCTGAACTAAAAAGAAATAATTTGCTTGTGTTCGACACCACTCATCCAGCTTCGGCACACGATTGCGTTTCAGTCCGCTTTTTACCAACAGGAACATAGAAAAATAGGTGCAGGAGGAGGTCATTTGGCCCTTTGAGCCAGCACCGCCATTCATTGTGATCGTCCACAATCAGTAACCTGTGCCTGCCTTCTCCGCATATCCCTTGATTACACTCGCCCCTTCTCCAAATATTGCGCTGTATAAACTGAGTTGCAATTTAATTAAATCTGAATGTGACAGCCGATAGAATGCTCCGTTATTTGTCACTTTCATTTTATTTTCAGTCTTTTGTTTTTCAATATTTCCAGTTTTCTCTAATGCATTTGGTGTTCTGAATTTGTTGGGAGAAACCGAAAGGAGGTCGGGCTGATTCCTGTGCATAGCACCTACTTTCAATCTACAGGAGCAAGTCTGTTTCCAGTTGCTTGCCACTGTCGTTCCCCACCCCACCTCCACTCCAACATTTCTGTCTGAGGCTCCCTCCACTATTCCAAGACTATTCCATGCTGGAGCAACAGGAGTTTTGTTCCCAACACACTTCCCTTTCCCTTATCCATCCTTTCCCTTCCCCCACTTCCAAAACCACTCCAGCCTCTGAAAGAGTGGCGGGTCCTGACTCGAAGCATCATCTGTCCATTCTCCCCACTGACCCTGCCTACCTCAATGGAGACCTTCGGACTATCTTTGATTGGACATTACTAGATTTTATCTTGCACCAAATGTTATTCACGTTATTCACTTTATCATGTATCTGCACACTGTGGATTGTAATCGTGTATTGTCTTTCCTGGTTAGGTTAGGTGCAGTAAAGGCTTTTCACTGTCCTCAGCACAGATAATAAACTAAATTCAACTCAACATAACTCTGTTCCCCAAGCACGGTTTTGCTCCAGTTTCCAGCATCTGCAACTTCTAGTCTTCAACTTATAACTTACTTTTTCTCCCTGAATTGACAAAGTGTCTTTGACCGAGAATGTTGACTGACAGATGCTGCCTGTCTTGCTGTGTTTCCAGTGTTTTTTGTTTCAAAATTTGCAGTGTTCTTACCCATAGCTTCTTGCCCTCTGTTAACAGATTACTGACTGGTCTTCCTGTAAACTAGGATGTAGTCCTGATCTTCCCACCTACCTATTGTGTACATTGGTCTTTTTATTTTTGTTTTGTTTAGTTTAGTTTAGAGATACACTCGTCAGCCCAACGAGTCCACACCAACCAGCGATCCCCGCGCGTGAAAACACACTAGGGGCAATTTTGCATTTATACCAGGCCAATTAACCCTCAGACCTGAACATCTTTGGAGTTTGTGAGGAAACAGAAGGTCTCAGAGAAAACCCGTGCAGTCACAGGGAGAACGTACAAACTCCGTACGTACAGCACTCACAACCCGGGTGCTGTAAGTCAGCAACTCTACCGCTGCGCCACTGTGTCCCTTTGGAACTGCCATGCTGTAAAAATATATTCTGCACTCTGGTATTATTTTCTCCATGCACTACCTGTTGTACATGTACATGACTTGAATTGTACTCGTGTGTCGTATGATCTGATTGGGGTGGATAGCATGGAAACAAAAGCTCTTCTCTGTGTCTTGGTACATGTGACAATAATAAACATATATACATAGGAATTTCAACCCTGTCACCCTCCCCAAGTACAGTAACACCATCCTACACACCAGGGACAGTTTAGAATTTTACTGAGACCAATTAAACTATAAACCTGCACGTTGTGGAGATGTGGGAGGAAACTCTCAGAGCCACATGGAGAATGTGCAAACTCCACTTTGCACTTAGACAGCACCAAAACTGAACTAATTCGTAGAGCTGAAAAGCACTGTGGCGCAGAGGTAGAGTTGCTGCCTTGCAGCGCCGGAGTCCCGGGTTCGATCCCGACTACGGGTGCTGTCTGCACGGAGTTTGTACATTCTCCCCGTGACCTGCGTGGGTTTTCTCCGAGATTTTTGGTTTCCTCCCACACTCCAAAGCGTATAAGTTTGTAGGTTAATTGGCTTGGTATCAATGTAAAAAATGTCCCTAGTTTGTGGAGGATAGTGTTAATGAGCGGGGATCGCTGGTCGGCATGGATTCAGTGGGCCAAAGGGCCTGTTTCTGTGCTGTATCTCTAAACTAAACTAAAAGCAGTATGACCTTTCTGTCCTGGGCCTTCTCCGTTGTCAGAGTGAGGCCACACGCAAATTGGAGGAACAGCACCTCATATTTCACTTGGGCACCTTACACCCCAGCGCTATCAACGTTGGTTTCCCTAATTCCGAGTGACCCCTGCATTCCCTCTCTACTCCCCTCCCCCGCCCTAGTCGCATACTAGTTCCACTGTTCACATCCTTGCATCCCTTCGTGACCACCCCCCCCCCCCCCCCCCCCCCAGCCAGCAATGGACCATTGTGGGCTCCACCCTTGGTCATCTGTTGCCGCCCCTGATTAGTTCTGGCCTTTTCCTTCCTCCAGTTCCCCCCTCCCCGTCTTCTCTCAAGTCTGAAGATCGCTGTGACGAGGAAGGCTCGCCGCCGGCTACGGGAGTCAAGATCGTCCCGTTAACGGAAGGTTCGAGGCCCCCGACCGCTGGAGGACAAAGAAGGGAGAGATTGAACTTTCTTTCCGCCTTCCATCACAGTGAGGAATGTGGAGGAGTCACTGTGGGGGATGTTCATGTTCACATGTATCTTGTGTGTCCTGTTATAGACAATAGACAATAGGTGCAGGAGTAGGCCATTCAGCCCTTCGAGCCAGCACCGCCATTCAATGCGATCATGGCTGATCACTATCAATCAGTACCCTGTTGCTTTTTATTGGCGTGACTGTGTGGCAAATGAAGTTCATCGTGTGTTGCAAAACATACTTGGCTAATAAAGTACGGTTGTGATTGTGATTCATTGTGTGAAGAAGGGTCTCCGACCGAAACATCACCTCTTCATGTTCTCCACAAATGCTGAGTTAGTTAGTTACTCCAGCGCTTGGCGTCTTATCTAAACTGAAGCAAAGCATTGAAATGTTAACGGGCTGCTCCAGTGAACACTCTGACCCAGTGGCAGGTAATCAATCCCAAGCTCGGAGCCACCACCTATTTCAGTCTGAAGAAGGGTCTCGACCCGAAACGTCACCCATTCCCTCTCTCCTGGATGCTGCCTGACCCGCTGAGTTACTCCAGCATTTTGTGATACCTATTTACACGTCTCTTATTTCAGACCATATTCCCCATTTTCTCCAGAGATGCTGCCTGTCCCGCTGAAGTTACTCCACCTTTGTGTGTCTTGTCTTCTGGATTATTTTTTCCGCCCCACTCTGCGTTTGACAGGGATCTTGGACTGAAACGTTGGGGTGTTGCTGGGTTACCACAGATACACAGGGTAGAGTCAGGGCAACTCCACGCACTCGCGTCTGATCCATTCCCCTCTCCCCGGGGCAGCAGTGGGCTTTTGTTTTAACCGGGTAAGTAAGTAAGGTGCGGTCAATATATATATATATATATATATATATATGTGTATGTGTGTGTATATATATAAATGCTGGTGCATTATCTGCTAAAGTGTGGTCTCGCCTGCCGCCGCATCAGATTCCATTCCTCTTTCCCAAGCAACGTTCATAAACTTCTTCCCAAGAGCACGGACAACGTTTTATGGTGGTTTCTCCTGACGGTATTGTAGAAACGACCCGGAATGTGAGCATTTTCATCCGCAGTTTCATCCTGATTTTACTGGCCACCTGCTGCTAAATACGATTAAGTGCATCTTACAAGTTGGCGTCTGGTTTTTGGGGGGTAATAGTAGCTCGGGTTGTTTGGTGAATTAAACTAGCTCAGTTTGAGATGAAAGGAAAAGAGATCAGAGACTGACTTTGTCCCCCCTATCCCCCCCACCCACCCCACCTCTTGCCCACCCACCCCACCTCTTGCCCACCCACCCCACCCACCCCACCTCTTGCCCACCCACCCCACCCACCCCACCTCTTGCCCACCCACCCCACCTCTTGCCCACCCACCCCACCCACCCCACCTCTTGCCCTCCCACCCCACCTCTTGCCCACCTTTCTCTTCCCTTCTACAATCAGTCTGAAGAAGGGTCCCGACCGCAACATCACCTCTTCATGTGTCGGAAGGAACTGCAGATGCTGGTTTAAACCGAAGATAGACACAGAATGCTGGAGTCACTCAGAGGGACAGGCAGCATCTCTGGAGAGAAGGAATGGGTTGACGATTCGGGGTCGACACCCTTCTTCAGACTGATGTCAGGCGAGTGGGCGGGACAGAGATAGAATGTAGTCGGAGACAGTAGGACAGGTGGGAGAACTGGGAAGGGGAGAGCATGGGGAGAGCATGGTGAGAGAGGGGAAGCAAGGGCTAACTTCAAATGGCCTTTGCTCTCCCTCTCTCTCCATCCCCTTCCGCTTCCCAGTTCTCCAACCAGTCGGACTACCCCCCCGATTACATTTTATCTCAGTGCTTCATTGTCACCCTCCAGCTAACAATGACCCATTCTACATTTTCCTTGAACTTAGTCCCCTTTGATGTCTCGTTTTCACACTTTACATTTCCTTACGCTGAGTTAGAGTCAAGAGTATTTTATTGTCATGTGTCCCAGATAGAACAAGGACATTCTTACCTGCGGAAGCACAACAGAATATGTCAACATAGCACATTGCAAACAATATAATGAAAGAGAGAAAAACAGTTCAGGGTGTGTATATAAACACATACTCACAAGTACACATACACACACACACACACACACACACATGTATACATACATATATGCACACGCACACATATGTACACACAAAAACAAACGATAATAGTCAATAACAACAATAATAGCCTATTGTAGTTCAGAGCTTATTTGATGTTGTGGTGTTTAACAGCCTGATGGCTGTGGGGAAGAAGCTGTTCCTGAACCTGGACGTTACAGTTTTCAGGCTCCTGTACCTTCTTCCCGATGGCAGGGGTGCAATGAGCATGTGGCCAGGGTGGTGTGGGTCAGTGAGAGTGTGGGTCAGTGAGAGTGTGGCCAGGGTGGTGTGGGTCAGTGAGAGTGTGGCCAGGGTGGTGTGGGTCAGTGAGAGTGTGGCCAGGGTGGTGTGGGTCAGTGAGAGTGTGGCCAGGGTGGTGTGGGTCAGTGAGAGTGTGACCAGGGTGGTGTGGGTCAGTGAGAGTGTGGCCAGGGTGGTGTGGGTCAGTGAGAGTGTGGCCAGGGTGGTGTGGGTCAGTGAGAGTGTGACCAGGGTGGTGTGGGTCAGTGAGAGTGTGGCCAGGGTGGTGTGGGTCAGTGAGAGTGTGGCCAGGGTGGTGTGGGTCAGTGAGAGTGTGGTCAGGGTGGTGTGGGTCTCTGGTGATGCTGGTGGTGGGGAGGTCAGAGCCGCTGATGGACCGGGCAGTGTCACACAACTTCTTCGCTCCTGGGCGTTCAAGTTACCGAACCAGGCCGTGATGCAACCAGTCAATATGTGCTCTACTGTACTGTAGCATTTGTTACTCCAGCATTTTGTGTCTAACATCACTTATCCAGAGATGTGCTCCAGAGATGCTTCCTGACCCGCTGAGTTACACCAGCATTTTTGGGGAGTTCTATCAGAAGACAGATTTAAGTTTACATGATGAGATGGATCCAGCATTAGAGGAATAGATAAGGTGAATGCACACAGTCATTTAACCCAGAGTAGGGGAATCGAGAACAGGAGGACATTAGGTTTAAGGTGAGGGATGAGGGGGGGGGGGGGGAGAGAGGGAAATATTTAATCAGGACCAGAGGGGCAACATTTCATGAGAAAAAGGGGATTAATAGCAACACGAGTGGTCTGAAGAAGGGTCTCGACCCAAAATGTCTCCCATTCCTTCTCTCCAGAGGTGCTGTCTGCCCCGCTGAGTTACTCCAGCATTTTGTGTCTATCTTCGGTTTAAACCAGGCACTTCCTTCCTACACAAGCAGAGTGGAAGCAGTCATAAAGGTCCACTGTGGTTGCCAGGATCTGCAGTTCATTAATGGACTGACTGCCCACATCCTTGTGTATCCGAGTTCATTTTAAATGACCTTCAGTGTGTTGTGATGTTTTTGTTTCCAGTGCAACAATCTCAAAAAACGTTTGTTTTGATAATCAACAATAATCCCGAGCCGCATGTTATAAGGACAACAAATGTTCGGTGAAGTTGAATGGAACCTAAAAACAGGGATAGGGTCGGATTAGTCCGAGGAAGGGTCTCGACCCAAAACATCACCCATTCCTTTTCTCCGGAGATGCTGAGTTTCTCCAGCATTTTGCGTGTGTCTTCGAAGGGGTCAGATTGTTTGGTGGGTTTTAGTTTAGTTTAGATACAGAGATACAGCATGGAAACATGGCCTTCGGCCCACCGGGTCCACACAGACCAATGGTAACCTGTACACTAGTTCTACAGTATGTTATCTCAGTTTTGCATCCTACACATTAGGACCAATTTACAGAAGCCAATTAACCTACAAAAACCTGCACATCTTTGGAATGTGGGAGGAAACCAGAGCACCCGGAGAATTCCCACGCGGTCACATGGAGAACATACAAACATCGTCCATTGTGAATGGAATTGATGGCTGCAATGGACCTTGAAGGCCAGCTTAATGAGTTTGGTTTATTGTCACATGTACCGACCGGGGTACCGTGAAAAGCCTGTAAAGTGAAAATCTGCAGCTGAGACTTTGGAAATGGCAGCAAAACCTGGCAACTCTAGCATGTGGACTGTTTCTATACATTGTGTACTTAACTGAGGATTGTACTTGTGTATGGCAATAATCTCACTGATCTGTTTGCAGAATAAGAATTTTGCTGTATCCTGGTACACAAGAACATTAAAGAACAATTGAATCATTTATGGGACTTGCTTGCAAGTCTCAAAGGCAAATAATATTATCTGGCAAAACTGGTGTTGATGCCAAAATGGCTCCATATAGTAAGAAAAATATGTGGAAAATGGCATTTAACATGTGCAACCAACCTAATTGAAACTTACAGAATAATGAAAGGCATAGATACAGTGGACATGCAAAGAATGTTTCCACTGGTGGGAGAAAGTTTACTTTAGTTTAGTTTAGAGATACAGCGTGAAAACAGGCCCTTCAGACCACCGGGTCCACGCCGACAAGCGATCCCCGCACATTAACACCCACTAAGGACAATTTTTACATTTACCAAGCCAATTAACCTACAAACCTGTACGTCTTTGGAGTGTGGGAGGAAACCGAAGATCTCGCAGAAAACCCACGCAGGTCACGGGGAGAACGTACAAACTCCGTACAGACAGCACCCATAGTCGGGATGGAACCCGGGTCTCCAGCGCTGCATTCGCTGTGAGGCAGCAACTCTACCGCTGCACCACCGTGACCGCCACAGATAGACAAATTATTGATCGGGAGGGTTATGGGGATTGATCAAGGGTTATGGGGAGAAGGCAGGAAAATGGGATTAGGAGGCAGAGATCAGCCATGATCGAATGGCGGCGTAGACTCACTTCTACTCCTATATCTTGTAATTTGTGAACTTGTCACAAATGTAGTTCATAAGTTAAAGGAGCCGAATTGGGCCATTCGGCCCGACCAAGTCTACTCCGCCATTCAATCGTGGCTGATCTCTCTCTCCCTCCTAACCCCATTCCCCTGCCTTCTCCCCATAACCCCATAACTAATTAAAATCATGAGCATAATTTGCTGCTCTCTGCTTTTTGGTCAGACTGTTGACAGACATCAAAGTCTTTGAAGAATGTCGTCCCACTCACTGGAAGAGTCGGAAAAATCAGAAAATATTCGTGAATTCAGAACACTTGAATCAAGTCCCAGCGAAATGGAAATGTCACAAAAAAGCCTGGAGAAGCTGGAAAACCAGCTCACTGTGGAAGATGTAATGAAATTGCAGGATGCGTTCATGGTAGGTTTATATGATATCGTATATTCGTAATTTAAAATAAATAATAGTTATATGGAAGGGAGCTTACAGTTGATTGGTGCGGACGTCTTGGGTTATGGGGAGAGGGCAGGAGAATGGGGTCAGGAGGGAGAGATAGATCAGCCATGATTGAATGGCAGAGTAGACTCGATGGGCCGAATGGCCTAATTCTACTCCCATCACTTATGACCTTATAGACAATAGACAATAGGTGCAGGAGTAGGCCATTCAGCCCTTTGAGCCAGCACCGCCATTCAATGCGATCATGGCTGAACATCCACATCCACAATCAGTACCCCGTTCCTGCCTTCTCCCCATACCCCCTGACTCCGCTATCCTTAAGAGCTCTATCTAGCTCTCCCTTGAATGCATTCAGAGAATTGGCCTCCACTGCCTTCTGAGACAGAGAATTCCACAGATTCACAACTCTCTGACTGAAAAAGATTTTCCTCATCTCTGTTCTAAATGGCCTACCCCTTATTCTTAAACTGTGGCCCCTGGTTCTGGACTCCCCCAACATTGGGAACATGTTTCCTGCCTCTAACGTGTCCAACCCCTTAATAATCTTATGGCTTTATGACCATTCAGAAGTCTGATTACAGGGGAAAGAAGCTCTCATACTGTAGTAGAGTATTGCCTAGGTACCGTCTGAAGAAGGGTCTCGACCTGAAACGTCACCCATTCCTTCTCTCCAGAGATGCTGCCTGACCCGCTGAGATACTCCAGCATTTTGTGTCTATCTTTGGTTTCAGCCAGCATCTGCGGTTCCTTCCTGCACTTTGCAATACTACACGAGACAGTTGGTAAGGAAGAAATTTCCCCGTGCATTTGCACTTCGCACATGTGACAATAAAAGCAACATTGAACCATTGGACAGGCCTCCGTGTGTTGAGGGGAGGATGGGAACCAGAGCCTTGGTGTGCTAATGGGGGTTGTGAACTGCAAAGAGCTCTGCTGCATGGAAACAGGCCCTTTGGCCCACCTTGTCCAGGCTGGCCCAATTGGCCAATTGGGATCATAATCATACTTTATTAGCCAAGTATGTTTTGCAGAATACAAGGAATTAGTTTTGCCATACAGTCATACTAATAAAAAGCAACAGAACACACAAAATACATTTTAACATAAACATGGAATATTCCCATTCTGCATTTGGCCCATATTCCATTAAACCCTCCCAATCCATATTTTGTCCAAATGACTTTGAAAATTGTATCTATAGCTTCTATAGCTTTCTTTGCTAACCCCATTCCAGATACAGAAGACATCGGAGCAGAATTAGGCCATTCGGCCCATCAGGTCTCCTTCGCCATTCAATCATGGCTGATCTATCTTTCCCTCTCAACCCCATTCTCCTGCCTTCTCCCCATAACCCCTCTGTAATAATTAATGTATGTTTACGATTAATTCAAAATACTCAACATATCAGTTTTACTTGCGGAAACTGTCCAGATGTTCTTTCTTACTTTAGCCACCAGATTTAAAAGTGTTCGTGCCAGTGAATAGGAAGGCCTTCATCGACAGGCTGGTCACGGCCCTTGGGTGTGGTGCTGAAGAGGAATATGGAGACCTGTTTGATCGGATTGACGTGACCAGGGATGGTTTTGTTGACTGGGACCAAGTTACAACCTTCATGCTCTTGGGTCATTATGAGAAAGAAGAGCGTGTGAAGACCTCGGTGGTTCCCCAGTGGAGAGATATCGTATACTTTCCATCGCATCACAAGGAGCCCATCCAAAGCATCGTCCACCTGACCAACTCTCACCGTTACCTCAGCATCAGCAAAGATGGGTGGATGAGTGTTTGGGGGGAGAACTTGAAGCTGCAGAAAACTCTACGAGTCGCCACCGATTCCGTGAGATTGCGGGACCTTTGGGTAACGAGTATGATTTTCATGGCTAATGTAAACAAGGTAGGATTTTGCTTCTGAAATACTTCTGGAGACAAAGAAAATTAAAAAGGCTAATGAATTCTATCTGGTCTTTTTATCACAAGGAACAGAGCAGAAGTGATTGAGGACAAAGAT
Source organism: Rhinoraja longicauda (assembly GCF_053455715.1). NCBI lineage: Eukaryota > Metazoa > Chordata > Chondrichthyes > Rajiformes > Arhynchobatidae > Rhinoraja > Rhinoraja longicauda. The sequence goes on from NC_135965.1 coordinate 53,274,622, forward strand.
TTCAAGAGAATGTTAGATTTAGCTCTTAGGGCTAACGGAATCAAGGGATATGGGGAAAAAGCAGGAACGAGGTACTGATTTAGGATGATCAGCCATGATCATATTGAATGGCGGTGCTGACTCGAAGGGCTGAATGGCCTCCTCCTGCACCTGTTTCTATGTTTCAAACAGCTTTTTAACATGTCCTATGAACTATATTCACAAGTTCACGTTACAGGAGTAGAATTGGGCCATTTGGCCTACCGAGTCTACTCGGCCATTCAATCGTGGCTGATCGCTGCCTCCTAATCCCATTTTCCTATCAACTTCCCATAACCTTTGACACCCGTTCTAACCAATCAATCAATCAATCAGCATTGATCAATTGTCTTTGCCGAAATATTAGTAGTAACTGCAGATCAAAAGTTTATTGTCACTTGAGAAACATTTAGGTTAAGGGTACATCCAGTTCCTTCTTCACACCGACAATAAATTTACAGTAGTTCCAGTAGACACAAGGAACCACAGGTGCTGGTTTCCAGAGAAGACACGAAGTGCTGGAGTAACTCAGTAGATCAGGCAGCATCTCTGGAGGACACGGATAGTTGAGATTTCGGGCCGGAACCCTTCTTCAGACTGATTGTGGTCGGGGGGGGGGGGGGGGGGGAAGCTGGAAGAGACGTGGGGGCGGGACAAAGCCATGTACGTGATAGGTGGATATGGATGAGGGAAGTTTGATCGGCTGATGAGTGGATAACAAAAGGCAGAAATTAAAAAGACAAAAGGATGTGAGATGAGGAGACGTGGAGAAAAGAGGCTTGAAACGTGAAGGCAGAGGTGCATGGGGTGGGGGAAAGGGGGGCGGAATTGTGGGTTGAAATGGGTGCACATCCAATTGAGGGAGAGGGTTAGATATCTAAAATTGGAGAATTCATTGTTCATATTGTTCATATCAGGGCGGCGCGGTGGCACAGCGGTAGAGTTGCTGCCTTACAGCAAATCTAGCGCCGGAGACTCAGGTTCGATCCTGACTACGGGTGCTGTCTGTACGGAGTTTGTACGTTCTCCCCGTGACCTGCGTGGGTTTTCTCCAAGATCTTCGGTTTCCTCCCACACTCCAAAGACGTACAGGTTTGTAGGTTAATTGGCTGGGCAAATGTAAAAATTGTCCCCTGGGTGTAGGATAGTGTTAGTGTGCGGGGATCGCTGGGCGGCGCGGACCCGGTGGGCCGAAGGGCCTGTTTCCGCGCTGTATCTCTAAATCTAAATATTGTTGTGTTGTTAGGTACCCCATTGTACATTGCCGTGCTTTGATTTGAAACTTCGTCACTCGTTACAAATAAATGCCATTTCATATTCTTTCTCTTTAAGATAGCTGTTGCATTTACCAGTAAGGAGATTTGCTTCTACGATCTGAATTCCAAAGAAGAATTTTCCTGCCAGAATAAACTTCACGGATTATGCCACACTCTGATTTGTATGCATTACTGGTACAACCCAGAAGATGGAAATGAAGCCATTCTCACCTTTGGAGATGTTTGTGGTGAGGTAAATCACTAATCATTTATCACTCACTGTAGGCATTTTAACCACAGTCTCACAACTGTGTAACATAGTTAATTGTTTTAAAATATGATTTTGTTTTTTGATTAGTTCATTACGGGACCCTTTTGTTTTCACTAATCCAAAATAGCCACTACTACAATCACATCAAGCTAATGCAAAATTAAACGGCAAAAAGTTCTTCAATTGACACTTGTTCATTTCTGGCTGATCTTTCAAACAGACCAAGTTAACAAACTTGATTTTTTTAGTTTGGAGATACAGCGCGGAAAAAGGCCCTTCGGCCCACTGAACCCGCACCGACAAGCGATCATCCCGTACACTAGCACGATCCTACACACACAAGGGACAATTTACAATCTTTACCGAAGCCAATTAGCTTACAAACCAGTACGTCTTTGGAGTGTGGGAGGAAACCGGAGCACCCGGTGAACACCCACGTGGTCACAGGGAGAGCGGACAAACTCCATACAGACAGCACCCTTAGTCAGGATCGAACCCGGGTCTCTGGCACTGTAAGGCAGCAACTCAACCGCTGCGCCACCGTGCCACCCAATGGTTTCCAAAGAAGACAGAAAGTGCTTGAGTAACTGGCTGCTAGCACCTCTGGCTGAATTTCCTGAATCAGTTTTCTCTACCAATTTGTTCTAGTGCCTATTGATTTAGGATTTCTGCTGCCTATTCGTTTACTTCTTTACCCTTCCGTAATTTATTTTTTGCTATCCACTGATTTCATTTTTCAGCCAAGATGCAAAATCGAACCAAAAAAAATCTACGACATCTCATTTTTAAATCAAAAATTTCAAGAACAAAAGTTGCTTGTGGATCTGAAACTACCTAAAACAAAAATTCTCATTGAATCCAGGACTATCTTTCAACCGGTTTTAATTTTTAAGACAATAAGCAGCGAGACAGTCTAATTCATGAGGTCATAAGTGATAGGAGCAGAATTAGGCCATTCGGCCCATCAAGTCTATTCCGCCATTCAATCATGGCTGATCTATCTCTCCCTCCTAACCCCATTCTCCTGCCTTCTTCCCATAACCCCTGACACCTGTACCAATCACCGAGGCTAAGTAAACTACCTGTGCTTTTGTTTTCCAAATTTCATAGGTATATTTTTCCATATTCACGGATTGAGATGGTGGAGATTGACTGTGCTACCATCATGTGTCTCCTGGCTCCCAATTGAGATGACGGATTCTTGTGTGTGGCTGGAAGTTATGATTCCGTAATTAAAATTGTGTCAGGAGGTTGTTTTGCTGATCTGGTTTAACTTAAACATTAATCCTCTTATAATGTGCAGGAAGGAACTGCAGATGCTGGCTTACACCGAAGAAAGACACAAAATGCTGGAGTCACTCAGCGGGACAGGCAGCATCTCTGGAGAGAAGGAATGGGTGACATTTCGGGTCTCGACTGTCGAGACCTGTCCCGCTGAGTTACTGCAGCATTTTATGTCTTTCTTCGGTGTATACCAGCATCTGTAGTTCATTCCTACACATTTCGTCTGGTCCATGGCGAAATATCCTCAAGGTATGCCTACTTTGAAGAAGTTCTTCTCCTCTCTCCGACAAGAGTCCTGCAACACTGTCTTATAATGATGACTTTGCCAAGATCAACAGGGCTGGAACTCGAGTAAAACAGGTTTAAAAGAATTTCAGAAAAATCCATACTATCACCCATGAACTATCATCTTTCATGTAATTGTTACTTTGCTGTTAATTAGGTTTAGGTTTATCGTTGTCATCTGTACCAATGTAGTTTTGCATGCTACCTAAACAGATCAGACATACCATACACAGCTACAATCGGTACAAACTCAAGTAGAATGCGGAATATAGTTCTCAGTATTGTGGAGCATCAGATCCACAGATAAGATGGACACAAAAAGCTGGAGTAACTCAGTGGGACAGGCAGCATCTCTGGAGAGAAGGAATGGGTGACGTTTGGGTCGAGTCCGAGGAAGGGTCTCCAGCTTTTTGTGTCTATATTCGGTTTAAACCAGTGTCTGCAGTTCTTTCCTACACTGCTCCAATGTCCTCAGTGAAGCAGAGGTGAATTGGACAGGACCTGAGCTGATGGAAGGACAGTTCAGTAGCTTGATAACAGAGGGGAAGAAGCTGTTCCTGAGTCTGGTGGTTATGCTTCTGTACATTCTGACGGATAGGAGCAGGGATAAGAAGGAATGACCATGATGGGACAAGTCTATGATTGTGTTGGCTGCTTTTCCGAGGCAACGTGAAGTGTAGATGCCTTCTTATCCTTGTTAATATTGGGATTTTAGCCGCTATTTGAGCAGAGATCTGCATGGGCTTCTGTTTATGTCTAAATCTCCACTTTACTCAGTCACATTTGGATTGTGACCTGCACAGCTAATGGGCAGGGACAATTCTCAAACCAAATATTACACTCTAGCTGGAATACGTTGCAGAAGTGAATCGTCAGTGGTTCAGTGAAGAGTCATGAACATTTTCATGTGGAAAGGAAAGATGCTTTCATCATTAGACTGTTCAAGGATCTGTTACTTTCTGCCAACTTAGTTTCAATAGGTTTAATTTAGTTTAGAGATAGAGCATGGAAACAGGCCCTTCAGCCCACCGAGTCCGCGCCGCCCAGCGATCCCTGCACACTAACGCTATCCTGTATTCTAAGGGCAATTTATACGTACCCCAAGCCAATTAACCTACAAACCTATATGTCTTCGGAGTGTGGGAGGAAATGGGAGCACTCGGAGAAAACCCACACAGTTCACGGGGAGAATGCACAATCTCCACACAGACAGTACCCGTAGTAAACGGCCTGTCCCAGTTACGCGATTTTTAAGGCGACTGCCGGCGACTATCAAAGTCGTAGCAGATCGCTGACATTTTCTTTTACCCGACGACAATGACCACGACAATGACCACAATGACCACGACAATGACCACGACAATGCCGAGTCAGGTCGATACAAGTTACTTTTTTTGTGAAACTAGCACCTGGCTAAGAGATTACACCGTCTTCGGAAACATCGCAAAATTCCCGCCCTTACCTGACCGTCAAACTGTCGCCTCCAATCTACCTGTCAAATGTCCTGACGGTAAATAAATTGGTTAAACAAAACCATCTTCTGGTATCTTCAAATGCCGTTTCTTAATTTAATATTACGTGCTTCTAAATGCATCTGCGACAACCTAGCAAACCTGGGACAGCATGCGACAGCGCCCGCAATAAGCTACGATACCTGGCGACAAGGTAAATTTTTAGCAGGTAAATTTTTCTGCAATGCGCCATTATCCCTACGATTCATTGAAGACTCCTCACGATCGTGCCCGCGACACCCCGGCAAATGTTCAGCTACAGCCTAGTCGCTGGCAGTCACCTTAAAATTGCCTAACTGGGACAGGTCCTGACTCAAGATTGAACACAGGTTTCTGGTGCTGTGGATTTGGGGGAACTCACTACAAAGTCATTGCACTACTGGGCTATCAGTGTCAGCACTCCAGTGTGGCAAGGAAGTGCAGGTGCTGGTTTAAATCGAAGATAGACATAAAAGGTTGGAGTACTGTAACTCAGCGGGACAGACAGCATCTCTGCAGAGAAGGAATGTCCCGTGACAGCACCAGCTTCTCGTTCTCACCCAACAAACAGCTAACAATGGCCTGTTTCCTTTATCATCGTTATTTTTTTGCATATCTTTCATTCATTCGCCTTTATCTCTCCACACCATCGTCTATAATCTCTCGTTTCCCTTATCCCTAACCAGACTAAAGAAGGGCCTCGACCAGAACCATCACCCGTTCCTTCTTTCCAGAGACGCTGCCTGTCCCGCTGAGTTACTCCAGTTGTGTTTGTTACGCACCATTACATCCTTATGCTGTTCTCCTTCCATAGTATGTTCCTGAAATTGATTTTTTTCCCTCCTGCAGGTCAATGCTATCTGTTTTGCTGCAGCTTTGATTTCCCTCTTTGAGAGACCTGTCACTTCCACAGAAGAGCAGGAGACGACAGTCGCTATCAGCTGGCAGGAGCTGCTCAGAGGAACTCACAAGTGTTGCTTCGCGTTGAACCACAAGGGCCATAATAAAGAATGGGTCAGGCAAGGTACAAGGGGGTAGATTTGCTGCAGTGGGTGTAAACTGCAATTGGGCATGTCGTACAAATAGAAGGTATTTATTCACAAAATGCTGGAGTAACTCAGCGGGTCAGGCAGCATCTCGGGAGAGAAGGAATGGGTGACGTTTCGGGTCGAGACCCTTCTTCAGACGAAGAATATTATGTCGTACAAATATCCTGGAGAGAGGGTGTGTATTTTATTCATAGTGCTTGCATGATCACAACGTAAAACCTTCCATGTGGCAGCACAGTTAAGCAGCCTTCATACACCGATCAGCCAAAACATTATGACCTGATGAGCCAAACCATTATGACCACCTGCCTAATAAGCTGTTGGTCCTCCGTGTGCAGCCCCATACGCAGCAGGGTGCGATGCACTGTGTATTGTGACACATTCCTCCCGTGACCACCATTAACATTTTCTGTGACTTGTGCCACAGTCGACCTTCTGTGGTTCGGACCAGACGGGATAGCCTTCGTTGCCCTCGCGCATCGATGAGCCTTGGGCGCCCATCACCCTGTCTGTTGCCGGTTTGTGGTTTGTCCCTCCTCGGACCACTGTCGGTAGGTACTCACCACTGCTGACCAGGAGCACCCCACAAGCCTTGCCGTTTCAGAGGTGCTCTGACCCAGTCGTCTGGCCATAACAATTTGGCCCTTGACAAAGTCGCTCAGGTCTTTACTCCTGTCCATTTCTCCTGCATCCAACTCATCAACTTCAAGAACGAACTGTTCACTTGCTGCCTGATATATCCCACCCCTTGACAGGTGCCATTGTAACAAGATAACCAATGTTCTTCACTTCGCCTGTCGGTGGTCATAATGTTTTGGCTGATCGGTGTACTTTAGACTTCAGAGATACAGCACCGAAGCAGGCCCTTCGGCCCACCGAGTCCATGCAGACCAGTGATCACCCCGTACACCAGACTAGGGCAACGATCCTGACTACAAGTGCTGTCTGTACGGAGTTTTTTTCCATTCTCCCTGTGACCACGTGGGTTTCTCCGGGTGATCTGGTTTCCTCCCACATTCCAAAGACGTGCAGGTTTGTACGTTAATTGGCTTCTGCAAATTGTCCCAACGTGTGTACTAGTGCACGGGGATCGCTGGTCGATGCGGACTCGGTGGGCTGAAGGGCCTGTTTCCAGCTGTACCCCTAAACTAAACTAAACTAAGCCTCTGTGGGAGGTCGTCAGCAGAAGGATTGCAGCCATTCACAAAGGTGGCCCATCACCACCACCAGGAGCGGCACAGTGGCGCAGCGGTAGAGCTGTTGCCTTCCGGTGCCAGAGACCCGGGTTCCATCCTGACTACGGGTGCTATCTGTGCGGAGTTTGTACATTCTCCCTGTGACCGCTTGAGTTTTGGCAGTGTAGGCCTATTTAGAGTCATACAACATGGAAACAGGCCCTTTGGTTCAAATTGCCAATGCCAACCAACATGCCCCATCTACGCTAGTCCCATCTGCCCACGTTTGGCCCATATTCTTCTCAACCTTTCCCAACCACTTCAAATTAAACAAACTATAATGTAGTTGACTTCTGGTACAATCTAGTTCTAATCATTAGACCTTCCGACCTGTACTAAATGCATCCAACATTAAACCTTGATTGCTTTTTGTTCTCCAGTGAGTTACTTTTCCAATTTGGAAGCTTTCATTTCTTGCGCTGCCATGGACATCAACACAATAGTCCTGGGCTGGAGAGAAAAAGGAACAGCTGCACTCAAAGTCACTGCTTTCCATGTTCCTGAAGGTGTCAATGCATTTGATTACCATCCTGGGCTCAACTTAATTGGTAAGTGAGTTTGTGTTTTACCGTCCACTTCAACTCAAGGCCTCTGTGCTTGTGTTATGGGACAATGCATTTAATAGTTGCACCAATATAAACTTGGCAGATCCAAGTTATTGAGCTCGTTAGCTGGTCGAGAATCAAGAGTCAAGAGTGTTTTATTGTCATTTGTCCCAGATAGAACGATGAAATTCTTACTTGTAGCAGCACAACAGAATATGTAAACATAGTACTCTGCAAAACAATATTATAACTGAGAAAGAACGTTTGGGCAATACCAAGCTAGGGTTTAATCCAGAAGAAAAGATGGAAGAAAAATCTAAAGTTCTTCATCAAAAATGAGGGCGGCAAGGTGGCGCAATGGTAGAGCTGCTGCCTTACAGCGCCAGAGGCCCCGGTTCAATCCTGACCTCGGGTGCTGTCTGTGTGGAGTTTGCAACTTCTCCCTGTGACCGCGTGGGTTTTCTCCGGGTGCTCTGGTTTCCTTGCAAAGATGTACAAGTTTGTAGGTTAATTGGTCTCTGTAAATTGCCAACAGTGTATAGGGAATGAATGAGAATGTGGGATAACATCGAACTAGTGTGAATGGGCGATCGATGGTCGGAATGGTCTCAATGGGCCGAAAGGCCTGTTTTCATGCCGTATCTCTAAAAACTGAGAAAACTTCAACTACCTTTATCTCTTTACTCCTGTCACACATCTTATTTTGCATTATAAAATGGCACGTGTCGAATTTAGGAAGCAAGTCTAACCATTCCACCATGTTATCAAAAAGTATTTATTGAACAGAATTAATTTTTCGAGAAACATCCTTAAAAACGTGAATGCCTTCTTCAGTTCAGCTGTGGATGATCAGCCATGATCACGGTGAATGGCGGTGCTGGCTCAAAGGGCCGAATGGCCTCCTCCTGCACCTATTGTCTATTGTTTTCTGGAAGACTATTTTGGGCACGTTTTATCAGACCAGTCTTAGTTGCACTGCATTATCACAACAGTGGGTAGTGATGTGAGGTTTGAGTTTACCAAATGCATTAAGGTTGAGTTATATTAGGGACATATTGTTCCTAAAGGGTCCATCCACTTTGTAAGTGAAAACCGAATCCAAAAAGTGAATTTTTAAAGAGTGAAAGCTTGTATCCAAAACAGTTTGCGTCTCTGGTCTTTGAAAATCTTATTTATATAAATGCGACACAGTGGTGCAGCGGGTAGAGCTGCTGCCTCACAGCGCCAGAGACCCGGGTTCCATCCTGACTACGGGTGCTGTCTGTACAGAGTTTGTACGTTCTCCTTGTGACCCGCGTGGGTTTTCTCCGGGCGCTCCGGTTTCCTCCCACACTCCAAAGATGTGCAGGTTTGTAGGTTAATTGGCTTCTGTAAATTGCCCCAAGTGTGTAGAATGTGAAAGTGGAATAACATAGAACGAGTGTGCGGGTGATCGTCGTGGACTCGGTGGGCCAAAGGGCCTGTTTCCACATTGTATCTCTAAATTAAACTCTATTTGGATGGCACAGTGATCTTGGTTCGAATGGGGGAAACATGTCCAAGATGTCTGGGCTGATTACGTTCTAATATGATTGCTCAAATATGAAGTTAAGATGGGAATTTGCTGCAATGGTTTCAAGAGTCAGATACCTTGCATCTTGTGCCTCAGGTACATTTCATTAGAAGTTTGGGAATTGGATGTTGAGCCTCAAACATCAATTGATCTTGCACCAGCTGATATACTGTACAGCACCATATACTATACTATATACTATACACCATATACTATACTATATACTATACACCATCTACTATACTATACACTATACACCATCTACTATACTATATACTATACACCATATACTATACTATATACTATACACCATATACTATACTATATACTATACACCATATACTATACTATATACTATACACCATATACTATACTATATACTATACACCATATACTATACTATATACTATACACCATATACTATACTATATACTATACACCATCTACTATACTATATACTATACACCATATACTATACTATATACTATACACCATATACTATACTATATACTATACTATATACTATACACCATATACTATACTATATACTATACACCATCTACTATACTATATACTATACACCATATACTATACTATATACTATACACCATATACTATACTATATACTATACACCATATACTATACTATATACTATACACCATATACTATACTGCACCAGGAGAAGGGGCGTGGCTGCATTCTGCAGCTGCGGCTCACCGGCAGTCTCTCTGTCTTTTTTTTGTTTTTTGTCTACTCTTATCGTTTAAATGTATCTTTTGATTTATTTTTAGCTCTGTATATGTGGGGGGGGGGGGGGGGAACCTTTTTTTCCAATATCCTCCTCAACGGAGATGTGACCTTTACCGTGTTGTGTCTCCGTTCGTGCTACGGCCTAACACCGTGGAGTTGGCGACCTCCAGCTGGGATCGACCTTGAAGACTCCGGTCACAGGGCCTGGACTTACCATCTCAGAGGCTTCGGCCGTGGGCCCTGCAGACCGCAACATCTGGAGTTCGCAGGTCCCTGGCTGGCGACCGGCTTTCGGGAGCTCCAGCCGTAGCAGCTTCGACCGCCCCGGAGCGCAAGGTTTGATCGACCCGCTCGCTGGCCCTTCATCGCCCTGCGTGGCTCGGCCGCAGCACTACCAGACCGCACTTGAAATTTCCCCTGATAATGTGTCGCCCGGGCCGGGTGAGGCGGCCGGTCTCAGCCTCATCGGGACTTCCGTGGCCGATCGGCGGGTGGGATTTGACCCCCTGCGGCCGGGGCTCTGGAACTCCGGCCCGGCCGGAACAGGCAGATCCGTCCCCAGAGCCGACTTCCATGGCCGACTTTGCGGGCCGGTATCTCGGCCCCTCGGCCCCTAGGCGGAACGTTCCGGTAACGTTGGACTCCTCTCGGAGGCCGTGACCTCTGTTGGTCCGGCAACACGGATAATCCAAAGGCTCTGGAACCAAGGGTGCCGGAAACCCGATGGTGGAGCTGGACCATAAATAGTTTAGGGTGGCACGGTGGTAATGTTACTGTCCTAGAGCGCTAGAGACCCAGGATCGATCCTGACTACGGGTGCTGTCTGTACGGAGTTTGTACGTTCTCCCCGCGACCGCATGGGTTTTCCCCGGGTGCTCCAGTTTCTTCCCACACTCCAAAGACGTGTAGGATTGCAAGTTAATCAGCATGGCGTAATTGTAAAATTGTCACTTGTGTGAGTAGATTAGTGTTAGTGTGCAGGGATCGCTGGTCAGCGCGGACTCGGTGGGCCGAAGGGCCTGTTTCCATACTGTATCTCAAAACAACTTACAGAAGTTTGGGTTTGTACATAATTGAACTTGGTTTACGGAAGATTTATATTTGAAAAAGAACCCCTGAGGGCTTTAAAGAATAGCATAATATACCATGATGTGATTTAATTGCAGGTATCACAAAATGCTGGAGTAACTCAGCAGGTCAGGCAGCATCTTGGAGAGAAGGAATGGGTCTGAAGAAGGATCTCAACCCAAAACGTTACCCATTCCTTCTCTCCAAGATGCTGCCTGACCTGCTGAGTTACTCCAGCATTTTGTGATACCTTCGATTTGTACCAGCATCTGCAGTTATTTTCCTAGATGATTTAATTGCAGCATTATTCTTGCAATTGAGGGAGTGCAGCATAGGTTCACCAGATTAATTCCTGGGATGGTGGGACTGACATATGATGAAAGAATGGATTAACTTGGCTTATATTCACTGGAATCTAGAAGGATGAGAGGGGATCTTTTAGAAACATATAAAATTCTTAAGGGATTGGACATGCGAGATGCAGGAAACATGTTCCCGATGTTGGGGGAGTCCAGAACCAGGGATCACAGTTTAAGAATAAGGGGTCGGCCATTTAGCAGAGATGAGGAAAATCTTTTTAACCCGGAGAGTTGTGAATCTGTGGAATTCTCTGCCACAGAAGGCAGTGGAGGCCAATTCACTGGATGTATTCAAGAGAGAGTTAGATAGAGCTCTTAGGACTAAAGGAATATGGGGGTATGGGGAGATAGCAGGAGCGGGGTACTGATTGTGGATGATCAGCCACGATTATATTGAATGGCTGTGCTGGCTTGAAGGGCCGAATGGTCTACTCCTGCACCTATTTTCTATGTTTCTATGTTTCATTATAGACTGTATTTCTCATGATAAATGTGGACTTTTCCCTGTTAGCTTCTGCTGCTACAGATCATCATGTATACCTCTGGAACCCCTATGTCAAGTCTAAACCCACTGGAGTTTTACGTGGCCACCAAGCCAGTGTACTCACTGTACAATTTAGTATTTCACGAAAACAACTCTTTAGTTTTTCAAAGGACAAGGTGAGTCATTTTCGTTTGGTATATTCCCAAATATAGACTTCAGACTTTAAAAATACAGTGCAGAAACTGGCCTTTCGGCCCACCGAGTCCGTGCCGACTACCAATTGTCCATACACTAACTAGTTCTATCCTACCCACTGTGGACAATTTACAGAAATGGATTTAATGCCTGCACTTTTTATTAGACTTTTTAGAGATACAGTGTGGAAAGAGGCCCTTCGACCCAACGAGTCCGTGGCAACCAGCGATCACCCCGTACACGAGAATGATCCTGCACACTCGAGATACAATTTACAATTTTTGCCGAATCCAATTAACCTACAAATCTGTACATCTTTGGAATGTGGGAGGAAACCAGAGCACCTGGAGATAACCCACGCTGTCACAGGGAGAACGTACAAACTCCCTACAGATACCACCCGTAGTCAGGATCGAACCCGGGTCTCTGGCGCTGTAAGGAAGCAACTCTACCACTGCGCCATCGTGCTGCTCTTGAGCTAACGTCGAGATTGATTTGAGGTCCCTGCATTGCTAGGCAGTGGTTCTACTAACTGTGCTACTCTCTGTATCCATACATTTTATGTTTAAACATTAGACATGGTGGCACAGCGGCAGAGTTGCTGCCTTACAGCGCCAGAGACCCTGGTTCGATCTCGACTACAGGTGCTGTCTGTACAGAGTTTCTCCCCGTGACCTGCGTGGGTTTTCTCCGGGTGCTCCGGTTTCCTCCCACACTCCAAAGACGTGCAGGTTTGTTGGTTAATTGGCTTCGGTATAATTGTAAATTGTCCCAAGTGTGTGTAGGATTGTGTTAGTGAGCGGGGATCGCTGGTCGGCACGGACGCTGTGGGCCGAAGGGCTTGTTTCCACGCTGTAGCTCTAAGCTAAACGTAAGATGAAAATTGAACATTGTTTTTTTTACATTATTTTTAAAAAAATTTATAGGTGCAGGAGGAGGCCATTCGGCCCTTCGAGCCAGCACCGCCATTCAATGTGATCATGGCTGATCATTCTCAATCAGTACCCCGTTCCTGCCTTCTCCCCATACCCCCTGACTCCGCTATCCTTAAGAGCTCTATCCAGCTCTCCCTTGAATGCATTCAGAGAATTGGCCTCCACTGCCTTCTGAGGCAGAGAATTCCACAGATTCACAACTCTCTGACTGAAAAAGTTTTTCCTCATCTCAGTTCTAAATGGCCTACCCCTTATTCTTAAACTGTGGCCCCTGGTTCTGGACTCCCCCAGCATTGGGAACATGTTTCCTGCCTCTAACGTGTCCAACTCCTTAATAGTCTTATACGTTTCGATAAGACCTCCTGTCATCCTTCTGTGGTGAATGTTATGCCTCATTTAGAGTAATCATTTTAAACCATTGCAGATTTTGCGAATTTGGGACATGCACCATCAGCTTTGTGTCCAGCGACTTGCTGGGATTTTTCCGAAGCCACTGGAATTCCAGACAATTCTGTATTTCAATGAACCTCTGGGTCACCTCTTCACCACTTTCAACAGCCAGCTCACCTTGTTGGAAATGAAACAAGAAGTTGGCAATTGCCAAACGAGTCATGAGAAACCAGTTACCTGCGTGCTTTATAATTCTCACTTCAAGCAGGTCAGTGAAAATATAGAATAGCACAATATTATTTGGATAGACTCAAAGTGCTGGAGTAACTCAGTGGGTCAGGCAGCATGTTTTTAGTTTTTTTAGTGTAGAGACACATCACGGAAATGGGGCCCTTCGGCCCACCGAGTCCTCACCGACTAGCGATTCCCGCACATTAACGCCATCCTACACACACCAGGGACAATTTTTACATTTTTTTACCAAGCCGATTAACCTACAAACCTGTACGTGTGGGTGGAAACTGAAGTTCTAGGAGAAAACCCATGCAGGTCACGGGAAGAACGTAAACCTCTGTACAGACAAGCACCCGTACCCAGGATCGAACCCTGGCACTGTAAACGCTATAAGGCAGCAGCTCTACCGCTGTGTAGGAAGGAACTGCAGGTGCTTGTTTACACCGATGATAAACACAAAATGCTGGGGTAACTTAGTGGGTCAGGCAGCATCTCTGGAGGGAAGGAATAGTTGAAGTTTCGGGTCGAGACCCTTCTCCAGACTGAGAGTCAGGGGAGAAAGAAACTAGAGGGAAGTACAAAGAATAAATGATGGAAAGGTGTGAAAAAAACAAATCAAAGCCAGCACCGATAATCAAGGGAAGGTGGAGCCCACAATGGTCCATTGTTGGCTGTGGAAAAGGGGATTCGAACAGTGAAACTAACCAGGACGACAGTGAAACTAGTAGGATGACTAGGGTGGGGAGGGATGGGCAGAGAGGGAATTCAGGGGTTATTTGAAATCAGAGAAATCAATATTTACAAGCTGGGTTGTAAGCTGCCCGAGAAGCTACTAAAACTCTTGTTTGTTTGATTGTTTGTTCCTGAACTACAGCCAAAACGGTACACGACAGCACGACAATTTTAGGCCCACCTTACTCACCGTCGTCCCTTTGGTGCTAACAGAAGAAGTTTCATTCAAATCAGTGTTATATTTTTAAAGTTATTCACATTTTAAAGTTTAAATCTACCTCGGGAGAGAGGGAGGGGGGAGGAGGGAGGATAAGGGGGGTTGAGGGGGATGGAGTGGGGGGGAGGGGAAGGGGGAAGGGGAGGGAGGGGAAGGGGGGAGCGGAGGGGGGAAGGGGAAGGGGAGAGGGGGGAATGCAGGAGGGGAGGGGGCTAGAGGGGAGAGGGGAGGAGAGGGTGCTGCACCAATGCAGGAGAGGTTTGGGCCCAACGGGTCCACTTGGTCTAGTACAGTGTTAAAAATAAAGACTCAACAGAGAGCATTCTACTGTTTGTCCCAAGTGTGTCGGATCGAACTGGAGTACAGGCAATTGTTGCTGTCCTTGATATGAACACAATCGCAGTTTATTTTATTGTCACTGTACCGAGTCAGCAGAAAGATAATACACGATTACTATCAATCCATTTACAGTGTGTAGATACATGATGAGGAAATAACATTTAGTGCAAGGTAAAGCCAGTAAAATCCGATCAAGGATAGTCCAAGGGTCACCAATGAGGTAGATAGTAGTTCAGCACTGCTCTCTGGTTGTGGTAGGATGGTTCAGTTGCCTGACAACAGCTGGGAAGAAACTCTTTCCCTCTTCACCTTTTAATGTCCACAGTCCTTTTGCAGTCATCAGCCTTTTAACATGCAGCTTGTCATTGGCTGGAACAGTACTTTCTAATTTACCTTGCTTTCTCTTATATAAGTTTTAACTGAGAGGTAATTCTTAACCAATGTAATTTTTAATATCCTTCACTTGCAAGTTGATCCTTGGTGGTTTTGTTATATATACATTGTAAATATTGTTCTTTCATCTGCAGGTCATTAGTTCGGACATCGGTTCCACAGTAACCGTCTGGATGATAGAAACTGGTCAAAAAATTAAACAATTTACTGGGTGTCACGGCCATTCTGAGATCACAACGATGGCCCTCAATGGCACTGAGACGAGATTATTCACTGCAAGTGTTGATGGAACAGTGAAGGTGGGTATTGCCCTGTGTATCTCCCAGCGTGGCAGGGGGCACAGTACCAGAGATTGGATTGTTTTCTCTGGAAAGCCAATGGTGGCGACAAGACCTGATAGAAGCAGGTAACGTTAGGTTCAAGATTCAAGATTCAGTTTATTGTCACATGTACCAATGAAGGTACAGTGAAATGTGAGTTACCACACAGCCATACTAAGTAAAAAGCACCAAGACACACAGCCTCATAAAATATAATTTAACATGAACATCCACCACAGCGGATTCCACATTCCTCACTGTGATGGAAGGTAATAAAGTTCAATTATCCTCCTCTTTGTTCACCCGCGGTCGGGGCTGTTGAACCTCCGCAGTCACTGCTGCCGACTGTCCGATATCCGAGACCTCGCGTCAGGGCGATCGAGACTCCGGCGTCGGGACGGATATGGTCAACAATCAGAACCTTTTTCCCATTGTGGAAACATCAAATACACAGTGGATGGCACGGAGGTGCAGCGGTAGAGTTGCTGCCTCACAGCGCCAGAGACCCAGGTTCGATCCTGACTTCGGGCGCTGTCTGTATGGAGTTTGTACGTTCTCCCCGTGACCTGCGTGGGTTTTCACCGGGTGCTGCGGTTTCCTCCCACACTCCAAAGACGCGCAGGTTTGTAGGTTAATTGGCTTCGGTAAAGATTGTACATTGTCCCTAGTGTGGGGAATAGTGCTGGTGTACTGGGAATGCTGGTTGGCACGGACTTGGTGGGCCGAAGGGCCCATTACCGTGCTGTATCTCTGAACTACACTAATCTAAACTTTGCCCCTCTCACCTTAAAGCAGCACAATCTTGTTTAGTTTGGTTTGGAGATACAACATGGAAACAGGCCTTTCATCCCACCCAGTCCACGCCAACCAACGATTACCCATACACCTGTTCTATCCTGCACATTAGGGACAATTTACAGAGGCAAATTAGCCTACAAGCCTGCACGTCTTTAGAATTTGGGAGGAAACTGGAGCACCCAGAGAAAACCCATGCGGTCACAAACTGTACAGGCAGCATCCATAGGCTGGATTGAACCTGGGTCTCCGGCGCTGTAAGGCACCAACTCTACCGCTGCGCCACTGTGCCGCACCTCTGTGTATTTGATGTTTCCGCACTGGGCAAAAGGTTCTGACTGTCGACCCTGTCTATATGCTCCCATAATTTTACGTGCTTCTATTAGGTATCCTGGCAACCGCCGGCATTCCAGAGAAAACAATCCACGTCTGACCAACCTCTCCCTGCAGCTAATGCCCCTCATCTAGGCATCATTGTAGTAAACCCCCTCTGCACACTAGCCAAAGTCTCCATATCTTTTCTGTAAATTCAATTGATCCATCAAAACCAAAGTAATTTCACAAAGGAGCACCTTTTGTTGCATTTCAAAGCGTCAGGTAATAAATCCACATAATGCAATTTTTTAAACTCATTCAAGTTATATATATCTTTATTGCAGATTTGGGATTTCAATGGGCATTGCCATCATAAACTGAATGCAGGAAAGGACCAAGCAGCTGAGATCACTCAGATATTGATACTGAAAAGGAGTATATTGATACTTGGCTGGGAAAGGTATGTTATAGTCAAAACGTTAAGTCATTAAATATATGTATACATATGTTATTATATTATTATTAGATCATATGTATATTTATATTATTATATTATATTATTATTAGATTATATATATTATATGATTATATTATTGTAAGATTATATATATATAGGTATTATTATATTGTTATATTATTATTATTAGATATATATATATTATTATTATTAGATTATATATATATATTTGTGTTATTATATTGTTATATTATTAGATTATTTGCGTTTATAAATAAATAATCTAATAATATTAAAATGACAATAAAATAAAATAAATATATATATAATCATCTAATAATAATAATATAATATATCCAATAATAATATAACAATATAATAATATCAATATATATTTTATAATAATATAATATAATATATATATAATCTAATAAGAATAACAATATATATTTAATAATGTTCAGTGATAAACATATAAACAACTTTTTTTGTCGTTTGATGGCCTTTATTTAAGTTGTTTAGGTTTATCATTGTCACAGTTACTGTAAACGTATTCTTATGCGTGCTATCCAATCAAATCAGATAGCACCTGAAGAAGGGCCTCGACCTGAAACGTCACCCATTCCTTCTCTCCAGAGATGCTGCCTGTCCCTCTGAGTTACTCCAGCATTTTGTGTCTATCTTCAGATAATACTATAGATAGACACAAAGTGCTGAAGTAACTCAGTGGGTCAAGGCAGCATCTTCGGGGAAAAGGAATGGGTGACATTTCGAGTCGGAACTCGATATTCAAATACAATCAAGCCAAACTCAGGTTCAATAGATAGAGCAAGGGGGAAGGTACAGAATGGAGAATATAGTTCTCAGCATTGTAGCGCACCAGTTCCATGAAGAAAGTCCAATGTCCGCAATGGGGCAGAGGTGAATCGGACAGTACGCCATTCAATCATGGCTGATCTATCTCTCCCTCCCAACCCCATTCTCCTGCTCTGTCCCCATAACCCCTGACACCCCTGACATGGAAGGACCATTCAGAAGCCTGACAACAGGAGGGCAAGATGTTTTTGAGTTTAAAGTTTAAACGCTGTTCTGATAAAGATATTCTGCGATTGTTGAAACGAGCTCATTCACAAGCCATAATTGCTAACTTTGAATTTTGTAGATCTGTTCCATTTTAATATTTTTCTCTTCCAGTCAGATTACTGTATTCCGAATGGACACCCTGAGTGAGTTACTTGTTCAGCCTTCAAAATGGAAGGGCAAGGCGCGACATCACAATGATATCCTTTGTGCAGCGTTTTTACCGCCTCAAACACTGGCCACAGGTTTACTGTTTCATTATATTCTTCGGATAGAAGCAGCAATGATCTTTTAACTCTTCTTACATGGTGCAGCGGTAGAGTTGCTGCCCTGTAGTGCTTACAGCGCTGGAGGCCTGGGTTCGATGCTGACTACGGGTGTGTCTGTACAGAGTTTGTATGTTCTCCCCTTGACCTGTGTGGGTTTTCTCCGAGATCTTCGGTTTCCTCCCACACTCCAAAGACGTACAGGTTTGTAGGTTAATTGACTTGGTGTAAATGTAAATTGTCCCGAGTGTGTGTAGGATAGTGTTAGTGTGCGGGGATCGCTGGTTGGCACGGACTCGGTGGGCCGAAGGGCCTGTTTCTGTGCTGCATCTCTAAACTAAACTAAACTAAACTCACGTGGGCCACAAATCAACTTAACTTTGCCAATAGTTACAGTGGCTATTTGAATCAAATCTTCAAAATTAATGTGCATTAAAATCATTATTATTTATCATAACTTTCAATACATGTTTAGTTTAAGTTTAGTTTAGAGATACAGCGCGGAAAGAGGCCCTTCGGCCCACCAGGTCTGCACCCACCAGCGATCCCCGCACACTAACACCATCCTAAACTAGGGACAATATTTACATTTATACCAAGCCAATTAACCTATAATCCTGTTCATCTCTGGAGTGTGGGAGGAAACCGAAGATCTCGGAGAAAACCCACACAGGTCACGGGGAGAACGTACACACACCGTGCAGACAGCACCCATAGTGGGGTTCGAACCCGGGTCTCCGGCGCTGTAAGTGCAGTGAGACAGCAACTCGACCGCTGCGCCACCGTGCTGCCCCTATTTGGTGTAGAAATTTTATTTTCTCTGGCGTCTTGGTCAGCATGGGCAAGTTGGGCCGAAGGGCCTGTTTCCATGCTGACTCTCTGACTCTACAAAGAGCAATAACTGAATGTGATCTCCACAGGAAGCTACGATGGAGAGATTGTAATATGGAATAATAATTCTGAAAATGCATCGAGTAGATTCCATCCATGTCTCAATCATACATTGCGGCACAGATCAGGTAAACCTAGTACCTATTATATAACGTTTCTTGTGTCTCGTAGGTTCATAACTTCTCGGAGCAGAATAAGGCCATTCAGCCCATCAAGTCTACTCCATCATTCAATCTTGGCTGATCTATCTCTCCCTCTCAAACCCCATTCTCCTGCCTTCTCCCCATAACCCCTGACACACGCACTAATCAAAAATCTGTCACTTTCCACCTTAACAAATCCATTGACTTGGCCTCAACAACCGTCTCTGGCGATGAATTCCACAGATTCAACACTTTTTGCTTTTCATTAGTTAATCAAACTATTGATGTCACTTGAAAGAGTGATCCTTTTTTTTCACAGATGAAAGTTGGGACAGAATATTGTGTTGTAGGCAATAGCTTGTGCACTAAATCAGTGGTGGACCAAAGATGGTGTCAACGTGAACCTACTAACCTAAACGACCCCAGAGTTTTACCACTTTCCTTATAAATCCTCCATTACAGAACATGGAACAATATAACAAAGGAACAGGCCCTTCGGCCCGCAATGTCTGTGTCGAATAGGGTTGCCAACTGTCCCATATTAGCCGCGACATCTCGTATTTTGGGTTAAATCGATTTGTCCCGTACGGGACCGCCCTTGTCCCATATTAGGCCTGGGGGGCGCTGTAGGCCCAGACATAGAAACATAGAAACATAGAAAATAAGTGCAGGAGTAGGCCATTCGGCCCATCAAGCCTGCATCGCCATTCAATATGATCATGGCTGATCATCCAACTCAGTATCCTGTACCTGCCTTCTCTCCATACCCCCTGATCCCTTTAGCCACAAGGGCCACATCTAACTCCCTCTTAAATATAGCCAATGAACTGGCCTCAACTATGTAGGTCCGGACAATTCAGTAGGAAAAAAACTGCAGATGCTGGTTAAAATCTGTGTCCACCTTCCTCACAGTGTAGGTCCGGACACTGTAGGGCCAGAGGCTCCAGCACCGCATAACGGTGGTTGCGTAGCAACCTGCCTCCCGGCCCGGGCGGCTGCCATTGGTGGAGCGGGAGCACGTGGCCACTGGTTGGGTGAGGTCACGTGGGGCACGGGGTGGTGACGTCACCTTGTCCTGTATTTGGGAGTGAGATTGTTGGCCCCCCTCGTGTTGAACATGATGCCAAGTTAAACTAAACTCGTCTGCCCACACGTAATCCGTATCCCTCCATTCCTTGCATATCCACATGCCCATCGTAAAGCCTCTTAAACACCACTCTCTTGTATCTACCTCCACCACCACCACCCCTGGCACCAGGTTCCAGGCACCCAATGTCTTCTTCTTTTACACAACCTGTTCTCAACCTTCAAATTATACATTTCTACATTAAGAAAAATAATTTGAAATTTGAAAAAACTTGAGTATTTTTTTCAACCTCTATCTGATATCCTATTGTAATAGCACCACCTTTAGTCTGAGCTCAAGATATCACAAATTGGCGATGAGCATGGGATTGTCGATTCCCCAGCTTTACTTGTCTGTGTAGATAAGGAATTCTAGAGAGGCACGCAGAAGGTTGTATAACTTTTGTTGTCAAGGAAAGCTGGAAATCGGCTCACAAAGTTGAATTCTGTGAGACTGATAAAAAAATATTTAAAATGGCGGTGGCCAGTGGATATATTGGAAGATTGGGTGAGTTCTAGCAAAGCCGGGAAACGTTCAGTGCGTACATCGAACGGTTAGAGATGTTTTTTGCTGCAAATAACATCACTGAAGTAGAAATTTCTGATGCAGAATCAAGCCGGTTGAATGAAGCAATTAAAACTAGGAAAAGAGCAATTTTTCTCACTGAAATGGGTCCCGAGGTTTATGATACAGTGAAGAATTTATTAGCTCCAGCCAAACCAAAGGACACGCCCTTGAAGGATATTCTGAAGAAGTTAACAGAACACGGTGGCGCAGCGGTAGAGTTGCTGCCTTACAGCGAATGCAGCGCCGGAGACTCAGGTTCGATCCTGACTACGGGCACCGTCTGTACAGAGTTTGTACGTTCTCCCCGTGACCTGCGTGGGTTTTCTCCGAGATCTTCGGTTTCCTCCCACACTCCAGACGTACAGGTATGTAGGTTAATTGACTGGGTAAAATGTAAAAATTGTCCCTAGTGTGTGTAGGATAGTGTTAGTGCGCGGGGATCGCTGGGCGGCGCGGACTCGGTGGGCCGAAGGGCCTGTTTCCGCGCTGTATCTCTAAATCTAAAAAAAAATTATGACGCTAAGCCCTTAGAAATAGCTGAAAGCTATCGTTTTGGAACAAGATGCCAACTTCCCGAGGAGGATATTAGTAATTTTACTAATATTAGTAATTTTTTGCCTTCCATCACAGTGAAGGTGTGCCTGGAGGAATCACTGTGATGGTTGTCTGTGTTAAACTTATGTAATTGTGTGTCTTGTGCTCTTTATTGTTTATGACTGCGTGGTAACGACAATTTCATTCAAATTTATTTTTAAATGACAATAAAAGCAATTTGATTTGATTTGATTTATCGTGGCACTCAAGAAGTTATCAATTCATTGTAATTTTGGAAATTTCCAAGACCGGGCGTTAAGAGACCGTTTCGTGTGTGGACTGAGAAGTGAGCGGATCCAAAGGAAGCTGATGACGGTGTATGACCTGACCTTTGAAACAGCTTGTAAAACTGCTTTGTCAATGGATATGGCAGAAAGGGGTTCTAGAGAAGTCAGGACAACTTCTAGACAACCAGCGGAAGAGTTGAACAAGCGACAGTCCAGCAAACTAAAGATGGATAAGTCGACAAAGACGTCAGAGAATCGTTATCCATGGAAGGGTAGCAAGACGACTGCAAAGTCATGCTATCGCTGTTTGGGCTCACATCTAGCACAGTCTTGTCCGTTCTTCAAAGCAGAGTGTTACTCGTGTCATAAGATGGGACACCTAGCGAAGGCTTGTCGAAAGGCTAAGCAGAAAATAGGTTCAACAACAAGTAAGCTATATTCTGTGGATCAACTGCAGGCAGAGGAAGAGCTTCTCGAGATATACACCATCTGCACCAATGAGCTAGTAAACCGGAAGACAAAGAATGTGTCCGTGCAAGTCCAGTTGAATGGAGCTCATGTCAGCATGGAAGTCGACACAGGAGCATCTGTGAGTGTGATTCCAGAATTGGTGTATCGGGAGAAGCTGAGTCAAATTTCTTTGGAAGCGAAGCGAATCGAGCTACGTGGTTACTCTGGAGAGAAGATGCCAGTGTTAGGATGCGTACATGTACCAGTTAGGTGTAAGGAGCAACAGGCGGAGTTGCCCCTCGTAGTTGTAAAGGGGGATAAACCTGCGTTGCTAGGTCGGAATTGGCTGCAGATCTTGAAGCTCAACTGGAACGAGATATTCCTCATTCGTGAAGAATTCAAGTGTCCGGAGGACGTAATCAAGCAACATCTGAAGGTGTTTAGTGACCAGGGGGAGCCAATCAAGGGGTACAAGGCGAAAGTATATGTGAAGCAGGATGCGACACCAGTGCATTGCAGATCACGGGTTGTGCCGTGTGCTCTTAAGGACAAGGTTGAGAAAGAACTGAAAAGATTTGAAGCAGAGAACATTATCAGTAAGGTAGAAAATAGTGAATGGGCAACACCCATTGTAGTTGTACCTAAATCTGATAGTAGTGTTAGACTTTGTGGGGATTATAAGGTGACCATAAACCAGGTACTGGAAGATAGCATACCACATACCCTACCAACGGCAGAGGATTTGTTTAGCACCCTCACAGGCGGCCAAGTCTTCACAAAAATGGACTTGACAAATGCCTACTTGCAGTTGGGTGTAGATGACGAATCTAAATCCAAGCTAACTATTAACACGCATTTGGGATTGTTTCAGTTCAATAGGCTTCCATTTGGTATATCATCAGCCCCAGGGATTTTTCAAGGGGTAATGACACAAATTCTAGAGGGAATTGAAGGTGTGGTGTGTTACTTGGATGACATCCTCATCTCAGCCCCTGACAGGCAGACACATGATGAAAGGTTGGAAGTGGTACTCAAACGACTTGAAACACACAGAGTAAGAGTGAAGGCACAGAAGTGTGAGTTCTTTCAGAACTCGGTAGAGTACTTGGGTCATAAGATAGACAAGGATGGTCTACACCTCACCAAGGGTAAGGTTGATGCGATCAAAAATGTGCCCACTCCCAGAAACATATCTGAGATCCGATCCTTTCTAGGATTAGTGCATTACTATGGGAAGTTTGTGCCAAATCTGTCCACCTGTTTACATCCCTTGAATGAGCTTTTGAGAAAAGATGTACCATGGAAGTGGACACGTAAATGTGATCAAGCTTTCAAGTCATGTAAAGCTCAGTTGGCAGAGAGTTCAATGCTTGTTCATTACGCTGTCAATAAGCCGATGAAGTTAGCATGTAATGCTTCACCATACGGTGTTGGTGCTGTGATCTCTCATGTGTTAGAAAATGGAGAGGAAAGGCCAATAGCATTTAGAATACTCAATGCCAGTGAGAGAAATTATGCACAAATAGAGCGAGAGGCTCTTGCATTGATTTTTGGCGTTAGGAGGTTTCACAAATACTTGTATGGAAGGAGTTGTAATACCTTTGGTGGAAGATTGTAAATGTTTGAATAAACCACAGTGCAGCTGTGCAGCCTTTAAGTTTAAAAAAAGTAAAATTGCTAGAAGATCTTCATGATCAGCATTTGGGAATGTGTCTAACAAAGAGTAAAAGCTAGAAGCTATCTATGGTGGCTGGGTCTAGATAAGGACATAGAACAAAGGGTGAAAGAGTGTAGCACGTGTCAAGCAGTTGGAAAGAATCCACCCACAGTACCGCTACAGCCATGGAAATGGCCGGTTAGAGTGTGGCAAAGATTACACATTGACTTTGCAGAGTTAGATGGACAACAATTGTTCATTGTGATTGATAGTCACTCCAAGTGGGTTGAGGTGTTTTCGATGAACAAAACGACATCCAGCAAAACGATAGACATTTTGCGAGGGTTGTTTGCGTCCTATGGATTTCCAGAGGAAATTGTGTCTCTGGACCACAATTCTGTTCACAAGAGTTTGCACAATTCATGAAAGGGAATGCTGTAAAACACACTAGAGTAGCTCCATACCATCCCGCTTCCAATGGAGCAGCAGAACGCACAGTGCAAATTGTGAAGTGGACATTAGTCAAACAACTGCTGGATCCAAATCCAAAGAAAAGACAGTTGTCGTTGTTTCACAAACTGGCTAACTTTCTGATTACATATCGAAACACACCTCACACCACTACTGGTCAAACACCAGCTGAACTGTTCTTGAAAAGAAAACCCAGAACAAGGTTTTCATTGTTGAAACCAAACTTGACTCAAACAGTAGAAGAGAAACAGAAGTAGAGTAAAGGAAAGGAGTGTTGAGATGAATCAGAAGGTAAAGGGGAAAAACCATCATCACAAGTGGGTGGTGGTTACCTGGAAGAGTAGTGAGAAAGTGCGGACCACGGACATACTTGGTCAAGATGTTTGGAAGTGGAAAGGTGAGAAAAGTGCACATTGACCATGTCATGCTATGCAAGCACAGGCAGGGTTGAAATCAGACAAAGTAGATGAGTCAGATAATTGGGTTACCACTCAAGTACAGGTACCAGATGAACCAGAAATGGTACAAGTTAGTGAGAGTTTGAATCAGCCTGAAAATGGAGGTTCAAGTGGGGTTGACAGTCAAACAAAATTGAGTGATGGACTGGAATCTATGAATGTAGGTCAAAAGGAAGGCTTGACTCGATTCAAAATGAGTCCAAGTGGTTGGAAACAGTCAGAAACCTTTGGTCAGGGAAGATATCCAGAAAGAAGGAGAAACCCAGTGGTTAGGTTAAATTTGTAAAGTTATTGCCTGAAATGTACATATCATTGTATATACCACATAGAGACATGACGCCCTCATTTTATTCCGGCTGTATAAAAGTAAACTAACAGACAAGATTGTAATAATTTCATACCGTCGGTTATATTCAAAACAAAATGTCCACCAGGATTTTTTTTATTAGGGTGGAAGGAGTTGTAATAGCACTATTGATTTATTCACAAAATGCTGGAGTAACTCAGCAGGTCAGGCAGCATCTCGGGAGATAGCACTATAGACAGGAATAGACAGGAATGGAATAGCACTATCTTTAGTGGAGGATTGTAAATGTTTGAATAAATCACAGTGCAGCTGTGTAGCCTTGCAGTTAACTTGTTGTTCTGTGTCTGAGCTCAAGATATCACAACTATCTACTAAGATTTTGCCTGTGGAGGTTTGACCGACTTGGACTATTTTAATCTGGAACAGTGGAGGTTGTGGGGAGCAGACCTGATAGGAATTTATAAAATATACGAGGCTCAGATAGGGCAGAACCTTTTCCAGGAATGGAAATATTGAATCGTAGGGGGGCAGAGGGGCAAAGTTTAAAGAAGATATGTGGGGTGGGGGGCATGTTTTATTTCACAGAGGGACTTAAGTGTCTGGATGCCACTGTGGTAGCATTTAAGGGTGTTTCAGATGGGCACTTGTATATGCAGGGAATGGAGGGATATGGATTATGTGATTCTAAGGAATAATAGATTCAAAGAGTAAAAGGGAGGCCATTTAAAACTGAGGTGAGAAAAACCTTTTTCACCCAGAGAGTTGTGAATTTGTGGAATTCTGCCACAGAATGCAGTGGAAGCCAATTCACTGGATGAATTTAAAAGAGAGTTAGGTAGAGCTCTAGGGACTAGCGGAATCAGGGGATACAGGGAGAAGGCAGGTACGGGTTACTGATTGTGGATGATCAGCCATGATCACAATGAATGGTGGTGCTGGCTCAAAGGGCCAAATGGCCTCCTCCTGCACCTATTTTCTATGTTTTTTTCTATGTTTTCTATGTCAGGCAGATGAGAGTTGGTCTTGGCATCAAGGGGCTGTTCCTGTACTGTACTGTTCTGTGTTGTATGTTCTGTGTCAATAAATGGGATCACTGCTTTCCTTATTTATATATTACAGGCGGTCAACAGCAAGATAGTCAAACACAAGGAAATTTTTCCACGGTTTCAAGTGGATCGCCATTGTTTAGTCCTGGTGATGAAGACAATAAATATAGCTACGTGATTACTAGGATGTTCTTTTTGGAGAACAGAAAGACCACTTTGACAATGGGTGAGGAATGACAATTACTTTGGTGCTTTAACTCGTTTGTTCATCAGTTATTGCTTATGGTGGTTCAGCTCCAACTCCATCATCAAGTTTGCTGATGGCACTGTGGTGGTGGGCCTGATCTCCGACAATGATGAGAAGGCCTACCGGGAGGAGGTGGCTGATCTGGCACTCTGGTGTCAGGACAACAGCCTCCTCTTGAATGTCACAAAAACTAAGGAGCTGATTGTGGACTTTAGAAGGGCTCAACATCTGAGGACATACACGCCACTGGAAATAAATGGGTCTACTGTGGATAGGGTGAGCAGTTTTAAATACCTGGGAGTCCACATCAAAGAGGATCTGACATGAACAACACACATTGCCGCACTGGTGGGTAAGGCAAAGCAGCGCCTTTACCACCTCAGACAGTTGAGGAAATTTAGAGTCTTCCTGAGGATCCTTCAGTGCTTCTACTCTGGGGCTGTAGAAAGCATCCTGTCTGGCAACATCACAGTCTGGTTTGGGAACAGCTCTGCCCAGGACAGGAAGGCTCTGCGGAGAGTAGTGCGTTCGGCTGAACGCACCATGGGAACTACACTCGCCCCCCTGCAGGACCTATACATCAGGAGGTGCAGATCCAGAGCCAGCAACATTATGGGGGACCCCTACCACCCCAGTAACGGACTGTTCCAGATACTACAGTCAGGCAAACGCCTCCGCTGTCACGCTGTGAAAACGGAGAGGATGAGACGGAGTTTCTTCCCACAGGCCATCAGGACTGTTAACTCTCAGATCACCAGGGACTAATTAAGTTTAATTTACTGTATTAACTTATTTTTTGTGTTAAAACAAAATTTCTATCCTGTTTTGTAGTTTAGCACAATCCGCAGGCGTTGCCACTTTCATTTCACTGCACATCTTAGAAACATAGAAACATGGAAAATAGGTGCAGGAGTAGGCCATTCGGCCCTTCGAGCCTGCACCGCCATTCAATATGATCATGGCTGATCATCCTGCCTTCCCTCCATACCCCCTGATCCCTTTAGCCACAAGGGCCACATCTAACTCCCTCTTAAATATAGTCAATGAACTGGCCTCAACTACCTTCTGTGGCAGAGAATTCCACAGATTCACCATTCTGTGTGAAAAAAAACTTTCTCATCTCGGTCCTAAAAGACTTCCCCCTTATCCTTAAACTGTGACCCCTTGTTCTGGACTTCCCCAACGTCTGAAGAAGGGTCTCGACCCGAAACGTCACCCATTCCTTCTCTCCCGAGATGCTGCCTGACCTGCTGAGTTACTCCAGCATTTTGTGAATAAATCGGGAACAATCTTCCTGCATCTAGCCTGTCCAACCCCTTAAGAATTTTGTAAGTTTCTATAAGATCCCCCCTCAATCTTCTAAATTCCAGCGAGTACAAGCTGAGTCTATCCAGTTTTTTTTCATATGAAAGTCCTGCCATCCCAGGAAACAATCTGGTATATGTATGTGACAAATAAACTTGACTTGACTTGATCAATACATATACAATTTTGACGGCACGGTGGCGCAGCGGTAGAGTTGCTGCCTTACAGCGCCAGAGACCTGGGTTCGAATCTGACTACGGGTGTTTGTCTGTTCTCCCTGTGACCATGTGGGTTTGCCCAGGTGCTCCGGTTTCCTCCCACACTTTAAAAGATGCAGAGGTTTCTAGACTAATTGGCTTCAGTAAGTTGTACAAATCGTCCCTAGTGAGTAGGATAGTGTTTGTGTACTGGTCGGCATAGACTCAGTGGGCCGAAGGGCCTGTTTCCGTGCTGTATCTCTAAAGTCTAAACTTTAATACACAGGCGTGTATACATTTATGAATCATACTGGATTAATTTTGTGTTTTTAAGGGAAAATAATATAACTACAAGTTTATGTAATGAAAAGTCAAATTTATTTAAGGTAACGTTTCTCATTAAATGTTTCAAATATTGCATAACACTATTTTTACATTTACCAAGCCAATTAACTTACAAACCTGCACGTCTTTGGAGTGTGGGAGGAAACCGAGGATCTCTGAGAAAACCCACCCAGGTCACGGTGAGAACGTGCAAACCCTGTACAATAGACAATAGACAATAGGTGCAGGAGGAGGCCATTCGGCCCTTCGAGCCAGCACCGCCATTCAATGTGATCATGGCTGATCATTCTCAATCAGTACCCCGTTCCTGCCTTCTCCCTATACCCCCTGACTCCGCTATCCTTAAGAGCTCTATCTAGCTCTCTCTTGAATGCACCCACAGACAACACCCACAGTTGGGATCAAACCCGAGTCTCTGGCGCAGCATTCGCTGTAAGGCAGCAACTCTACCGCTGCGCCACCGTATAGCCCCAGGTCTTTTCTCGCCTCCAGCTCTTCACCTCCCCTCCCCACCACCATCCCCTACTTTCAGTCTGAAGAAGGGTCCCGCCCCGAAATGTCACCCAACCTTTATCTCCAGAGATGTTGCCATGTTGCCTGAACTGCTGATTTACTCCAGCACTTTGTGTCACCCGTGACTCTAGATTTTGTTTTTACATTTTCAGGTGGTGCTAACCTGGTGACATGTGGTGCATCAGGAATTGTTCGGTTCTGGAACTCGTTTAAATGCCAGCTCCTGTCTGAGTTTGAGGCCCATGCTGATGCATTGTCCATCGTTATGACGGTCGACAAGAAGAACAGCTACCTTATCACAGGAGACGTGAATGGCTGCATTAAGATTTGGAATATCGAGGTAAAGAATTATTATAGACAATAGACAATAGGTGCAGAAGGAGGCCTTCTCCCCATAACCCTTGACACCCGTACGAATGAAGAACCTATCTATCACTGCCTTAAATATATCAATTGACTTGGCTACAGCCTTCGATGGCAATGAATTCCACAGATTCACCACACTCTGACAAAAGAAATTCCTCCTCATTTACTTCCCAGGAACGTCCTTTAATTCCCTCTGGTCCAAGACTCTCCCACTAGTGGAAACATCCTCTCCACATCCACTCTGTCCAAGCCTTTCACTATTCGGTAAGTTTCAATGAGATCCCCCCTCACTCTTCTAAACTCCAGCGAGTACAGGCCTAGTGGCGACAAACGCTCATCG
Organism: Rhinoraja longicauda; assembly: GCF_053455715.1. Taxonomy (NCBI): domain Eukaryota; kingdom Metazoa; phylum Chordata; class Chondrichthyes; order Rajiformes; family Arhynchobatidae; genus Rhinoraja; species Rhinoraja longicauda. The sequence continues at coordinate 53,304,187 of NC_135965.1, forward strand.
TATGTTAACTGACTCATTCATGGGATCATTCATGTAAACCTCCTCTGGACCCTCTCCAGAACCAGCACATCCTTCATCAGATACGGTGCCCAGAAGGCAGGAGAATGGGGTTGAGAAGGAGAGATCGATTAGCCATGATTGAATGGCAGAGTAGACTTGATGGGCCAAATTGCCTAATTCTGCTCCTATCACTTATGAACTGATGGATTAGAAAATAAATCCCTTCGATGTTGGAAATCTGAAATAATAATTGAAAATTAAATAAACCACTGACACTGACATGCAGTATTTTTGAACTATTTGTTGAATTGAAAAGAAACGAAACATTATTTCATGTGTAAGTTTGGTACAGGAAGTTATTCGATATTATTTGAACTTTATCTATGTTATTTGTTAATGATGTTCCATTTCACCCGAAGAAGTCGATGAAATGTTATTTTCCCTCCATTTTGCAGAGAGATTAGCAAGGTTACACTCGGATAACATTCTCGGGCGGCACAATGGCGCAGCGGGTAGAGCTGCTGCCTCTCAGCGCCAGAGACCTGGGTTAAATCCTGACCTTGGGTGCTGTCTGCGTGGAGTTTGCACGTTCATCCTGTGTCCCCAGTGTGTTTCCCCCGGATGCAAAGGTGTGTGGGTTTGTAGGTTAATTGGCCTCTGCAAATTTCCCCGAATTGGACAATAGACAAAAGACAATAGACAATAGGTGCAGGAGTAGGCCATTCGACCCTTCGAACCAGCACCGCCATTCACCGTGATCATGGCTGATCATCCACAATCAGTACCCCGTTCCTGCCTTCTCCCCATACCCCCTGACTCCGCTATCCTTAGTGTAGATGGGGCATCTTGGTCAGCATGGGCAAGTTGGGCCGAAGGGTGTGTTTTCATGCTCTATTGTCGATGACCCTATGAATGTGTTGGGAGTGGATGCGAAAGTGGGATAACAGAGAACTGCTGTGAATAGTTGATCCACGGTCGGCCTGGACTCAGAGAGCCAAAGGGGCCTGTTTCCATGCTCTAAAACTCAAAGAATATAAAACGACCATTATCCCTTTACTCCTGTTGAAAGGACTGAAGCTGCATGTTATGTTTTGTTTCTGATCAGGACTACTGCCTGAATCATAGGGATGTCAGCATGACCCAACTCCCACCAATGGTGGCAGCAATTCAAACTCATTCAGACTGCGTTAACCACCTTGAAACATGTACGCACAACGGCCAGTTGCTCATCCTCTCTGCTTCAGTGGACTGCAGCGTCGCTCTCAGTAACATTTCTGGATCAGTAATTGGTGTATTTGGCCAGGTACAAATGATTTCTTCCTTAATGAAACACTCAGGTTAACTCTACCCAATCTATTCCTCTCATGGTTTTGCACACCTCTATAAGATCGCCGCACACCTCCAGATTACATGAATAGAAACGTAGAAAATAGGTGCAGGAGGAGGCCATTTGGCCCTTCGAGCCAGCACCACCATTCATTGAGATCATGGCTGATCATCCACAATCAGTAACCCGTGCCTGCCTTCTCCCCATATCCCTTGATTCCACTAGTCCCTAGAGCTCTATCTAACTCTCTTTTAAATTCATCCAGTGAATTGGCCTCCACTGCCTTCTGAGGCAGAGAATTCCACAAATTCACAACTCTCTGGGTGAAAATGTTTTTTTCTCACTTCAGTTTTAAATGACCTCCCCTTTATTCTTAGACTGTGGCCCCTGGTTCTGGACTCCCCCAACATTGGGAACATTTTTCCTGCATCTAGCTTGTCCAGTCCTTTTATAATTTTATACGTCTCTATAAGATCCCCTCTCATCCTTCTAAATTCCAGTGAATACAAGCTCAGTCTTTCCAATTTTTCCTCATATGTCAGTCCCGCCATCCTGGGATTCAGGGACAGTTTCTTCCCAGCTTTTGTCAGGCAACTGAACCATCCCGTCACAAACTGGAGGGCAGTCCTGAACTACTATCTACCTCATTGGAGACCCTCGGCCTATCTTTGATCAGACTTTACCGGCTTTATTCTGCGCTATACGTTATTCACGTTATTCCTTTTATCCTGTATCTACACACGGTGGGCTGCTCCATCGTAATCATGTTTAGTCTTTCCGCTGACTTGTTAGCATGCAACAAAAGCTTTTCACTGTACCTCGGTACTCGTGACAATAAACTAAACTAACCTGAACTAAATTTGATCTTATTCAAACGGAGTGTTGAGTAACATCTCTAATTTGAATTCAGGATGAACGTTGGCAGATTGGTAAATGTTCACCGCCTCCTGTGATAAAGATGCCCACCAAAGAAGAGAAGACCCCCACTCAGAAACCCATGAGAAGTAACGTGTGTCCATCAATGACCATGAACAAGGCCCCTGTTATTGAGGAGGATATTGATCCAAACAGCAGGTGAGTTCATCATAACACAATACTGGTGGGAGAGGAAAATGATGCTGACAAAGTAATTTATTTAAAAGATCATAAGATTATAAGAGATTGGAGTAGAATTAGGCCATTTGGCCCATCAACTCTACTTCATTCTCTCTACCTCTCTCTCCTAACCCCATTCTCCTGCCTTCTCCCCATAACCCTCTGACACCCGTACTAATCAAGAATCTATCAATCTCTGCCTTAAATATATCCACTGACTTTGCCTCCACAGCCTTCTGTGGCAAAGAATTCCACAGATTCACCACCCTCTGACTAAATAAATTCCTCCTCATCTCCTTCCTAAAAGAACATCCTTTTATTCTGAAGCTATGACCTCTAGTCCTAGACTCTCCCACTAGTGGAAACATCCTCTCCACATCCACTCCATCCAAGCCTTTCACTATTCTGTACGTTTCAATGAGGATCCCCCCTTATTCTTCTAAACTCCAGCGAGTACAGGCCCAGTGCTGACAGACGCTCATCATTAGTTAACCCACTTATTCCTGGGATCATTCTCTTAAACCTCCTCTGGACCCTCTCCAGAGCCAGCACATCCTTCCTCAGATATGGGGCCCAGAATTGCTCACAATATTCCAAATGTGGTCTTCCCAGCGCCTTATACAGCCCCAGCATCACATCTCTGTTTTTGTATACAACTCCTTTCGAAATAAATGCGAGCAATCGAGTTTAGTTTTGTTGAGAAGTACAGCATGGAATCAGGCCCTTTGGCCCATCGAGTCCACGCTGACCATTGATCGCTATTCGCACCAGTTCTATGTCTAAAGGAGGGTCTCGACCCTAAACAGCATCCATTCCTTCTCTCCAGGATCTTAGAGAAACATATAAAATTCTTAAAGGATTGGACAGGCTAGATGCAGGAAAAATGTTCCCGATGTTGGGGGAGTCCAGAACTAGGGGTCACAGTTTAAGAATGAGGGGTCGGCCATTTATGACTGAGATGAGGAAAAACTATTTCACCCAGAGAGTTGTGAATCTGTGGAATTCTCTGCCACAGAGGGCAGTGGAGGCCGATTCACTGGATGAATTTAAGAGAGAGTTAGATAGAGCTCTAGGGGCTGGTGGAATCAAGGGATATGAGGAGAAGGCAGGCACGGGTTACTGATTGTGGATGATCAGCCATGATCACAATGAATGGCGGTGCTGGCTCGAAGGGCCGAATGGTCTCCTCCTGCACCTATGTTTCTATGTTTCTATGCTGCCTGTGCCACTGAGTTACACCAGCATTTTGTGTCCATCTTCTAAGTTATCCAATTTTCCCATCCACCACCGACATGGTTTGCTTCTGATCACATTTGGTTTATTGGAAAGAGGGAAGCTGGCAATGGATCAGTCTGAAGAAGGGTCCCCACCCAAAACATCATCTAACCACATTCTCCAGAGATGCTGCCTGACCCATTGAGCAACTCCAGCACTCTGTGTCATTTTTTTAATAGTCAGGTCAACAGAGACATGGATGAGCTTCTCAGCAACAGATGAGCTGAGCCTTGGCTGAGGGAGCTTGATCTTACCAAGGGATTGATTGAAAGACACAGCAGGGAAACAGGCCCTTCGGCCCACCAAGTCCATGCTGACCATTGATCACCCATTCACACCAATTCTATGTTGTTCCACTTTCTCATCCACTCCCTACAACTAGAGGCAATTTGCAGAGGGCCAATTAACCTACAAACCTGCATGTCTTTGGCATGTGGGAGGAAACCGGAGCACCCGGAGAAAACCCACGCGATTGCTGGGAAAGCATGCAAACTCCACACAGAAGGTATTTATTCACAAAATGCTGGAGTACCTCAGCAGGTCAGGCAGCATCTCAGGAGAGAAGGAATGGGTGACGTTTCGGGTCGAGACCCTTCTTCAGACCCAGTCTCGACCCGAAACGTCACCATTCCTTCTCTCCTGAGATGCTGCCTGACCTGCTGAGGTACTCCAGCATTTTGTGAATAAATACCTTCGATTTATACCAGCATCTGCAGTTATTTTCTTAAACTCCACACAGACAGCACCTGAGATCAGGATCGAACCCTGGTCTCTGGCACTATTCCTATGCTTATAATTAGCTGCTATTTTTGGTTGCTTTTTATTATCTAAGCTAACGTTAAAAAATCAATAATTATCTTTGATCTATCATGTTTTCATACATTAAAAACTCAATTCAGAAGTTTCTATTAAAATCCGTATATTTGATATTTGGGTATCAAGTAAAATTGGAAATCAGAATATGCATAGAATGGAAATGTACTGATTAATTGGTTTATTGGTGTCCTATCCATTGAGATGCCCAAAACCTATTAGATGTGTTGGAGAGGAATGAGGAAATGAAGGAGGTTTTCGGTATAGGAGTAAAGAGGTTCTTCTGCAGTTGTATAGGGCCCTGGTAAGACCACATCTGGAGTATTGTGTACAGTTTTGGTCTCCTAATTTGAGGAAGGACATCCTTGTAATTGAGGCAGTGCAGCATAGGTTCACGAGATTGATCCCTGGGATGGCGGGACTGTCATATGAGGAAAGATTGAAAAGACTAGGCTTGTATTCACTGGAGTTTAGAAGGGTGAGAGGGGATCTTATAGAAAAATATAAAATTATAAAAGGACTGAACAAGCTAGACGCAGGAAAAATGTTCCCAATGTTGGGCGAGTCCAGAACCAGGGGACACAGTCTTAGAATAAAGGGGAGGCCATTTAAAACTGAGGTGAGAAGGAACTTTTTCACCCAGAGAGTTGTGAATTTGTGGAATTCTCTGCCACAGAGGGCAGTGGAAGCCAAATCACTGGATGGATTTAAGAGAGAGTTAGATAGAGCTTTAGGGGCTAGTGAAATCAAGGGATATGGGGAGAAGGCAGGCATGGGTTATTGATTGTGGACGATCAGCCATGATCACAATGAATGACGGTGCTGGCTCGAAGGGCCGAATGGCCTCCTCCTGCAACTATTTTCTATGTTTCTATGTTTCTAAGGAACTAAAAGTTGGTTCTTCAGTCTGAAGAAGGGTCTCGACCCGAAAGATCACCCATTTATTCTCTCCTGAGATGCTGCCTGACCTGCTGAGTTACTCCAGCATTTGGTGAAACCCAAGAGATGGTGAAGAAGTAGTACCAGAGCCATTGTGTCCCAAGGACCTGCAGATGCTGGAAACCTGAGGAAAAAAACAAAGTGCTGGAGGAATTCAGTGGGTCAGGCAGCATCTGAGGAGAGAATGGACATAAGTTCTTGGAGCAGAATTGGGCCATTCAGCCCATCAAGTTGACCACCATTTAATCATGGTTGATCTATCTCTCCCTCTCAACGCCTTTTTCCTGCCTTCTCCCCATAACCCCTGGCACCCGCACTAATCACCCTTACTGCCCTGGCTAACAGGTGACGTTTCCATTCATGTGAGAGTCTAGGATCGAAGGTCATAGCCTTAGAATTAAAGGACGTTTCTTTAGGAAGGAGATGAGGGGGGGAATTTCTTTAGTCAGAGGGTGGTGAACCTGTAGAATTCATTGCCACAGAAGGCTGTGGAGGCCAAGTCAATGGCAGAGATAGATAGATTCTTGATTAGTACGGGTGTCAGGAGTTATGGGGAGAAGGCAGGAGATGGGGTTAGGAGAGGGAACGATAGATCGGCCATGATTGAATGGTGGACTAGACTTGATGGGCCGATTGGCCTAATTCTGCTCCTAATACTTATGAGCTGGACCAGGTTTGACTGGACTGCTGCAGTGATGTGCAAGGCTATGGTATAAGAAAATAACTGCAGATGCTGGTACAAATCGAAGGTATTTATTCAAAAAATGCTGGAGTAACTCAGCAGGTCAGGCAGCATCTCAGGAGAGAAGGAATGGGTGACGTTTCGGGTCGAGACCCTTCTTCAGACTGATGTCAAGGGGGGCGGGACAAAGGAAGGATATGGTGATCTGACTGGGAAAATGGGGTTAAGATCGAAGATCATCCAAAATCATAGATGGCGGAACAAAATTGAGAGACTACTGCTTCTTTTTATTTCTGTTGTCACAAACCAAACCAAATGGATGATCTAAAGTGTTTTTGATGATTAAATAAGTAAACTATTAATTGTATTCTCAATCTGCTTCTTAGTTTTTAAGCAGTTGTATTTTTCAGTATGGACATCTGGCAAACTACAGTATTGGGCAAAACATTTAGAGAAAGCAGAATTCAGAGAAGACCAAGACCTCAGCTGTGTACTTGGGACAAAATACAGAGCCCAATTGGTAAGGCCAATGTGCGGGCACAATCTTCCACTTCCGTATCGTGCCTCATTAGAGCTGATCGGTCAGAATTTCGTTGTGTTGAACTTTCTTTAAAGAAGAACTCACAATTCACAACCAAAACAGTACAGGAAAGAGATCGAGGACCAGGGGTCATGTTGTCTGAACAGCAAGCAATTAACGTCAGCAAGCTGAAAGAGTTGGTTGAGGATAGACACAAAGTGCTGGAGTAACTCAGCGGGACAGGCAGCATCTCTTTTAGCAATACTTCAGACTACACTACAAATTTGCCCCATCGTACCTTTAGGCCATTCAGCCCATTGAGTCTACTCCGCCTTTCAATCATGGCTGATCTATCTTTCCCCCTCAACCCCATTATCCTGCCTTGTCCTTGTAACCTTTGACACCATTATTAATCTAGAATCTGTCAATTTCCGCTTTAAAAATGCCCATTGACTTGGCCTCCACAGCCGTCCATGGCAATGAATTCTACAGATTCACCACCCTCTTGCTGAAGAAATTCCACCTCATCTCCATTTTAAAGACATGTCTCTTTACTCTGAGGCTGTGCCCTCTGGTCCTAGACTCTCCCACTAGTGGAAACATCCTTTCCTCATCCACTCTATCAAGGCCTTTCACTATTCGATAAGTTTCAACGAGGTCCCCCCCCCTCTTCCTTCTAAACTCCAGCGAGTTGAGGCCCAGTGCCGTCAAACGCTCATCATAGGTTAACCCGCTCATCCCTGGGCTCATTCCTCTAAACCTCCTCTGGACCTTCTCCCACGGCAGCACATCCCTCCTCAGATATCAGGCCCATATTTCCACTCGTCATTGTTATTTATTGTTGTATTTGTCCATACTGTGTGTCTGAGCTTCATGTGAACAAGGAATTTCATTGCACCCTGGAGTACTGTGTGTACTTTTGGTCTCCATATATGATGAAGGACATTCTTACTATTGAGGGCGTGCAGCGTAGGTTCACGAGATTAATTCCCGGAATGCCGGGACTGTCATATGTTGAAAGACTGGAGTGACTAGGCTTGTATACTCTGGAATTTAGAAGGATGAGAGGGGATCTTATTGAAACATATAAGATTATTAAGGGATTGGACACGCTAGAGGCAGCAAACATGTTCCCGATGTTGGGGGAGTCCAGAACCAGGGGCCACAGTTTAAGAATAGGGGTAGACCATTTAGTACAGAGATGAGGAAAAACTTTTTCACCCAGAGAGTTGTGAAGCTGTGGAACTCTGCCTTGGAAGGCAGTGGAGGCCAATTCTCTGGATGCTTTCAAGAGAGAGCTAGATAGAGCTCTGAGTGATAGTGGAGTCAAGGGATATGGGGAGAAGGCAGGAACGGGGTACTGATTGAGAATGATCAGCCATGATCACGGTGAATGGCGGTGCTGGCTCGAAAGGCCGAATGGCCTCCTCCTGCACCTATTGTCTATTGTCTATTGTCTATTGACTACATTAAGATTTATATTGAATCATAATTTAAATCTAAGACATTTGATAATATTCTTACATTGGAATTCCTTTACAGGGACTTTCAGTTCCCTGCATATGGAAGATTTGGAGAAAATTATTTACTTGCCAAAGCCAGACTTTCTGCTGAACCCCCATAAATACTTCGATGGAAAGATGGAGGAGGATTATAACGAGAAACAGATATTTCCTACAGCTCCTGAAAGTAAGACCTATTTAGACTTTAATCATGTTTCAAATGCAAGTCTGAGTTTTATCACGTCTAGAAGGGTGGCACAATGGTACTGTGGAGATGAGGAACGCAGAGCCAGATCTATCTTCCTCATCTCCACAGCACAGTGGTTGAATTGCTGCCTTACAGCGCCAGGTTAGATCCTGACTACGGGTGCTGTCAGTATGGAGATTGTCCGTTCTCCCTGTGACCTGCGTGGGTTTTCTCTGGGATCTCCGGTTTCCCCCCACATTCCAAAGACGTACAGGTTTGTAGGTTGTGTAGGAAAGAACTGCAGATGCTGGTTTAAGTCGAAGGTAAACACAAAATGCTGGAGTAATTCAGCGGGACAGGTAGCATCTCAGGAGAGAAGGAATGGGTGACGTTTCGGGTCGAGACCCTTCTTCAGACAGGTTTGTAGGTTAATTGGCTTGGTATAATGGTAAATTGTCCCTCGTGTGTGTGGGATAGTGTTAGTGGGCGGGGATCGCTGGTTGGCGCGGACACGGTGGGTCGAAGGGCCTGTTTCCGCACTGTATCTCAAAACTAAACTAAATTAGAGGTTCAAAAACAAACATTTCTGGGAAAATTGTTAATTTCAGAAATCAGAGGCAGAGAAAATATAATGGAATATGTGAAAAAAGTAATATTTCAGTAGGAACTTTTTAATTGTCAATGTAAATTCAACTGAATAATATATTTAGTTATGTGTGTAGATATGCATATTAGCTTTGAATTAAAGTGTTGCATTCAGAATATATTACTTAATGAATGTATTTAATAAATCGTGAGTTATTTAGCTTGAGTGGTATTAATTGGCTGGCTTAATTAATTCACTATCTGCTAATTGACAAGCAAAACACAAAGTACCAGAGTATCTCAGCAGGTCAGGTGGCATCTGTGGAGGGATTGGATAGGAGGTGTTTCAGGTTGGGAGTCTTCAGCCGATCCATTCCCTCCACAGATGCTGCCTGACCCGTTGAGTTCCTCTAGCACTTCTTGCTTTGCTCAAGATTCCTTGCTGTTGTGCTGCTTGCAACAGGTCCCCACAGTAAAGAGCCATCTTGTCTTAACTCAGTTACAGAGTACAGATCGAATACCGATTTACCGGCAACTGGTGGTCCGACACCTCCTATAATCCGGGCAAAATTACGAGAAAGCTTGAAATCTCCCCCCCCCCCTCCCCAGGAAGTCCCCCCCCCTCCCCAGGAAGTCCCCCCCCCTCCCCAGGAAGCCCCCCCCGCCGAAAATGTGGCGTCTAGGCGGGTGAGGCGGCCGGTCGCGACCTCACAGGTTTACTAGGTTAATTCCCGGAATGGCGGGACTGTCATATGTTGAAAGACTGGAGCGACTAGGCTTGTACACACTGGAATTTAGAAGGATGAGAGGAGATCTTATCGAAACATATAAGATTATTAAGGGGTTGGACACGTTAGAGGCAGGAAACATGTTCCCAATGTTGGGGGAGTCCAGAACAAGGGGCCACAGTTTAAGAATAAGGGGTAGGCCATTTAGAACTGAGATGAGGAAAACTTTTTCAGTCAGAGAGTTGTGAATCTGTGGAATTCTCTGCCTCAGAAGGCAGTGGAGGCCAATTCTCTGAATACATTCAAGTGAGAGCTAGATAGAGCTCTTAAGGATAGAGGAGTCAGGGGGTATGGGGAGAAGGCAGGAACGGGGTACTGATTGAGAATGATCAGCCATAATCACATTGAATGGCGGTGCTGGCTCAAAGGGCCGAATGGCCTCCTCCTGCACCTGTTGCCTGTCGACTTCCGTGGCCGATCGGCGTGTGGAACTTGTCCCCTGTGTCCGGGGCTCTGGAGCCGGCAGATTCGTTCCCATCGCCGATTTCCGAGGCCGACTTTGAGCACATGTTTACATAATCTGGTGTGCCACTGCAAGAAAGAATTTCATTGTTCCGTTTCGGGACATATAACAATAAATCTCTTGACTCTTGAAAGGGTTAAAATTATGGTTCGAATGTAAACCTCAAGTGCTCTAAATAAATAATGCGCAGATATTATTCCCAGCACAAGCCTGCTGTTCATTGTGGTGGATAATGTAAAATTAATGGACAATTATATTAAATTAAAATGCCACACAACATAAGATTATAAAGACAAACTGGCAATTACTGTCAAAAATTGGTAAAATGTTTACTGCGATAAAAAAATGTTTGTTTTCTCTAACATTTTTTATTTAGAAATTTAGCATTATGAAGTGAGACAGAACTGTATCAATTGTTCTTAATGTTAGCACAAAGGAGCTTTGTATCACTGCAACAAGGATTATCTACCATTCTCATTTAATTAACAGCATTAAAAGTAGCTTTTGATGAGAAAAGCCTGTTTCCCAAAGAGTTGCTGGATCGTGAAGAAAAAATAAACCTCTTGCACAAGGAGGATTTGAATGTAACAAAAGCAAAAACAAATGGGAAAGGCTCCCGACTGAAAGGAAGGTTGGTAAACGTTGTACTATAACTATAGGAGTGGTAGAGTTGCTGCCATACAGCGAATGCAGCGCCGGAGACCCGGGTTCGATCCCGACTATGGGTGCCGTCTATATGGAGTTTGTATGTTCTCCCCGTGACCTGCGTGCGTTTTCACCGAGATCTTGGGTTTCCTCCCACATTCCAAAGACGTACAGGTTTGTAGGTTAATTGGCTTGGTAAATGTTAAAAAAATATTGTCCCTAGTGGGTGTAGGATAGTGTTAATATGCGGGGATCGCTGGTCGGCGTGGATCCGGTGGGCCGAAAGGGCCTGTTTCCGCGCTGTATCTCTAAACTAAACTAAACTAAACACCCACACTGACTACTGGTGCTGTCTGTACGGAGTTTGTACGTTCTCCCTGAGACCACATGGGTTTTCCCCGGGTGCTCCGGTCTCCTCCATGCTCCAAAGATGTGCGGGTCTGTAGGTTAATTGGCTTCTGTAAATTGTAAATTGTCCCCAGTGTGTAGAGCAACTGCCCTGTACAGTGACAGCTGTTGTTGTACCTGCTGTTCTTGTTGTTGTGGATTGTTCTATCTACCATCTCCGAAAGACAAGTCATGCAAGGCCCTACCACCACACATTCCCTTGCCCGTTCATATCAGAATGGCACCAGGCATCTGTCGGCCCCAGTACATCTGCAAAGGATATCCCAAAGTTCAGCCATGAAAGTGGTAACTTGTCACTGTTGGTACGTTGCAACCCTGTTATTTAAAATTCTCATTTACAATGAAGAACCCCTTTCAGCCGTAACAATAAACATGATCAAGTTGGAAAACTTAAACCTGATGGGGAATAAAGATTGATTTTTTAAAAAAGATTTACCGTGTAATGCTAATTCTTTGTATTTGGCAATGTGCATGAGTTTCTGCAGAAATTTGCTGGAAGGCTGTTTTCCAAAATGAGCACAGTTTTGGGTACAATTTGCATTAGAAATACCAATTGCTATCAAAGCAGAATCTTGTTCTACGATTTGGCACAGTAGGTTATCTTATATTTCAAATGAGATTAAATGATTTAAAGAGAAGGGGCAGTGGTAGAGTTGCTGCCTCACAGCGCCGGAGACCCGGGATCGATCTTGCCTACTGGTGCTGTCTGTACGGAGTTTGTAGGTTCTCCCCGTGACCACGTGGGTTTTCTCCGGGTGCTCCGGTTTCCTCCCACACTCCAAAGACGTACAGGTTTGTAGGTTAATTGGCTTCGGTAAAAATTGTAAATTGTCCTTAGTGTGTGTGTGCAGGATAGTGCTGGTGTACTGCTGCTGGTCGGTGCGGACTCGGTGGGTCGAAGGGCCTGTTTCCACACTACATCTCCAAACTAGTTAAAGTACGCATCAAATAAGCTTAGAAATCTGTGACCTGCAAACATTCGATATTTTGAAAAAATGTAGTTGATAAAAAGTAAATTCATACACCTCTTGCTGTCAGGATAAAATTTAATTGAAATCTGCTTCTTCATAACAGACAACCCCACGAGATTGCTCCAGGGAACAAGCTGTAAAAGCAGTGACATTTATATCCAGAAGAATAGAGAATACGAGAAAGTAGAAGAATTTAAAGAAATCCTTTCCTTATATCGCACAGCATTGAACGTAACTATTTTGAATGAATTAAGTTAATCAAAATAATCTTCCTCGATCATTTCATGTGAAAATGAATATTGTTACTTTCTGAAGATAGATGCATAATGCTGGAGTAACTCAGCAGGACAGGCAGCATCTCTGAAGAGAAGGAACGGGTGACGTTTCGGGTTAGACTGAAGAAGGGTCTCAACCGAAATGTTTCTATGTTTCTATGTTTCTATGTCACCCATTCCTTCCATCCAGAGATGCTGCCTGTCCCGCTGAGTTACTCGAGCACTTTGTGTCTATCTTCAGTGAAAACCAGCATCTGCAGTTCCTTTCTCCACATCGTCCTGGTTTAATGCAGAGTTAGCAATGATTGGTTGAAAACTGAATGATCTGGTATTTCCATAATATAATAATTAACTGTGAAAAAAATTTTTTAACAAGAAAAATAAATAGATAAAATGAAATTAATTTTTTTTAAATTCCGCTGACTTTCCACTTGCATGTATTAGAATATTAAGATGCACTAGGTTAAGATCAATCTATAAAGTAATGGATTTCTACATGCAGAATATCCTAAACTATAAATTATTTTATGCATCTAGTTATTTGTTTAATTTCACTCTGACTTTCTCTATTAAAAATGGAATCGGCATTTTGTAGGCCATGCAAAAGTTTTTAAAAGTGTACCTTGATGTTTTTCAAATATTGTTTAAATAAATATTAAATATTTTTTTAATAGTGAAGTGTGGAAAATATTTTATGGGAAAACCTGGGAATTATTGTCAATGATTTTCCATTGGTCAGCAAACTGAGTTCCAATCTGGATTCCTCCAACTCTCAGTCAGAAGGTCATGTGATAAGAGCAGAATTAGGCCATTCGGCCCATCAAGTCAACTCCACCATTCAATCATGGCTGATCTATCTTTCCCTCCTAACCCCATTCTCCTGCCTTCTCCCCATAACCCCTGACACCCGAACTAATCAAGAATCTGATTCTACCTCTGCTTTAAAAATATCCATTGGCCTCCACAGCCATTTGTGGCAAAGAATTCCACAGATTCACCACCGTTAGACTAAAGAAATTCCTTCTCATCTCCTTCCTACTGGAACGCCCTTTAATTCTAGTCCTAGACTCTCCCACTAGTAGAAACATCCTCTCCACATCCACTCTATCCAAGCCTTTCACTGTACTATAAGTTTCAACGAGGTCCACATCATTCTTCTAAACTCGAGCGAGTACAGATCCAGTGCCGTCAAACACTTATCATATGTTAACCCACTCTTCCCTGGGAGTCTGTGAGAGAGGGACCTTGAGATAAATGCCCCACACTTGCAGAAACTCTGTGTATCTCTGTAACTCTGTGTTATTGTGTATCTGCATTGAGTCAACAGAGGGCAATTATTATCCTCAGACAACTACTTCCCCCAGGTGGACATTATAGACAATAGACAATAGACAATAGGTGCAGGAGAAGGCTATTCGGCCCTTCGAGCCAGCACCGCCATTCAATGTGATCATGGCTGATCATTCTCAATCAGTACCCTGTTCCTGCCTTCTCCCCATACCCCCTGACTCCGCTATCCTTAAGAGCTCTATCTAGCTCTCTCTTGAATGTATTCAGAAAATTGGCCTCCACTGCCCTCTGAGGCAGAGAATTCCACAGATTCACAACTCTCTGACTAAAAAGGTTTTTCCTCATCTCTGTTCTAAATGGCCTACCCCTTATTCTTAAACTGTGATGTGTGCAACAAACATTGACCGGCCACTGGTGGGCGAAGGGTTAATGTGGTAAACGACTTGACTGAAGCTCGATAGGATTGAGATGTGACAGGTAATTGCCAACACCTGTGTATAAAAGGAGTTGTGGGAGTGTCTGAGTGCAATTGTCCTCGGATGTTGTTGGGAGCAGTGCTCAGGGTAGATGCAGGGGGTCTCCCCTTGTAACCAGTGCTCTGAGTAGATGCAGGGAGTTTCCTCTTGTAACCAGTGCTTCGGGTAGAGACAGGAGTCTCCCCTTGTGTCTGATGTGGATCTATGTCTCCAGGGCAGGAGGTAGGTGAGAACATTATTGCTTTCTCCTGAAATGTGTTTGCTTCTTTGATTAGTTGTGCTGACTTTTCCTTTCAATTGTGTCGTTTGAAGTGTCCAGGGTTTTTAGTGATTTTTTTTCTGGTGCAACTGGAATTGTGCTGTTTCTCTGCTGTATCTCAGAACTAAAAGGATGTTTCCACTAGTGGGAGAGTCTTGGACCAGAGGGCACAGTGTCAGAATCAAAGGATGTATCCTTACTAAAAGGACAGATCCCCCCAGGGCTGCGTCCTTAACCCCCTACTGTACTCCCTGTACACACATGACTGTGGGGCCAGGTTCAGCTCAAACTCCATCATCAAGTTTGCTGATGACACTGTGGTGGTGGGCCGGATCTCCAACAACGATGAGAAGGCCTACCGGGAGGAGGTGGCTGATCTGGCACTCTGGTGTCAGGACAATAGCCTCCTCTTGAAATGTCACTAAAACAAAGGAGCTGATTGTGGACTTCAGAAGGGCTAAACATCCAAGGACGTACACGCCACTGGAGATAAATGGGTCTATTGTGGATAGGGTGAGCAGTTTCAAATACTTGGGAGTCCGCATCGCAGAGGATCTGACGTGGGCAACGCACATTGCCGCACTGGTGGGTAAGGCTAAGCAGCGCCTTTACCACCTTAGACAACTGAGGAAATTCAGAGTGTCGCTGAGGATCCTTCATTGCTTCTACTCTGGGGCTGTAGAGAGCATCCTGTCCGGCAACATTACAGTCTGGTTTGGGAAGAGCTCTGCCCAGGACAGGATGGCCCTGCAGAGAGTAGTGCGTTCGGCAGAACGCACCATGGGAACTACACTCGTCCCCCTGCAGGACCTATACATCAGGAGGTGCAGATCCAGAGCAAGCAAGATCATGAGGGACCTCTGCCACCCCAGTAACGGACTGTTCCAGCTGCTACGGTCAGGCAAACGCCTCCGCTGTCACGCTGTGAAAACGGAGAGGATGAGACGGAGCTTCTTCCCACAGGCCATCAGGACTGTCAACTTTTATAACCCCAGAGACTAAATTTTTGTCGACACTTTTTGTGCTATGTTTAGTAACTTATTAACTTTATTTATATGCTGTAACTGTTTTAAATTTCGCACCTCGGTTTTAAATTTTGCGCCTCAGTTTTAAATTTTGCACCTCGGTATTAAATTTTGAGCCTCGGTTTTAAATTTCGAGCCACGGTTTAAAATTTCGTGGCTCTGTTTTCAATTTCATGCCTCTGTTTTCAATTTCGCGCCTCGGTTTTAAATTTTGCACCTCGGTTTTAGATCTCGTGCCTCGGTTTTCAATTTCAAGCCTTGGTTTTAAATGTAGTGTCTCGGTTTTTAATTTCGGGGCTCGGTTTTCAATTACGCAGCTCCGTTTAAAATTTCGAGCCTCGGTATTAAATTTCGTGCCTCGGTTTTAAATTTCGCGCCTCGGTTTTAAATTTCGCGCCTCGGTTTTAAATTTCGAGCTTCGGTTTTAAATTTCGCGTCTCGGTATTAAATTTTGAGCCTCGGTTTTAAATTTCGAGCCTCGGTTTTCTATTTCGAGCCTCGGTTTTCAATTTCGGGGCTCGGTTTTCAATTACGCAGCTCCGTTTAAAATTTTGAGCCTCGGTTTTAAATTTCGAGCCTCGGTTTTCAATTTCGTGCCTCGGTTTTAAATTTTGCGCCTCGGTTTTCAATTTTGCGCCTCTGGGTTAAATTTTGCGCCTCTTTTTTAAACTTCGCGCCTCGGAATTAAATTTCGAGCCTCGGTTTTCAATTTCGAGCCTCGGTTTTCAATTTCGGGGCTCGGTTTTCAATTACGTAGCTCCATTTAAAATTTCGAGCCTCGGTATTAAATTTCGTGCCTCGGTTTTAAATTTCGCGCCTCGGTTTTAAATTTCGAGCCTCGGTATTAAATTTTGAGCCTCGGTTTTAAATTTCGAGCCTCGGTTTTCAATTTCAAGCCTCGGTTTTCAATTTCGGGGCTCGGTTTTCAATTACGCAGCTCCATTTAAAATTTTGAGCCTCGGTTTTAAATTTCGAGCCTCAGTTTTCAATTGCGTGCCTCGGTTTTAAATTTTGCGCCTCGGTTTTCAATTTTGCGCCTCTGGGTTAAATTTTGCACCTCTTTTTTAAACTTCGCACCTCGGAATTAAATTTCGAGCCTCGGTTTTCAATTTCGGGGCCCGGTTTTCAATTACGCAGCTCCATTAAAAATTTCGAGCCTCGGTATTAAATTTCGTGCCTCGGTTTTAAATTTCACGCCTCGGTTTTAAATTTCGAGCCTCGGTTTTAAATTTCGCGTCTCGGTATTAAATTTTGAGCCTCGGTTTTAAATTTCAAGCCTCGGTATTAAATGTAGCGTCTTGGTTTTCAACTTCGGTGCTCGGTTTTCAATTACGCAGCTCGGTTTTACATTTCGAGCCTCGGTTTAAAATTTCGAGCCTCAGTTTTAAATTTCAAGCTTCGGTTTTACAATTTTGCACCTCGGTTTTACAATTTCGCGCCTCTGTTTTCAATTTCACGTCTCTGTTTTCAATTTTGTGTCTCTGTTTTCAATTTTGTGGCTCGGTTTTCAATTTTACGTCTCTGTTTTCAATTTCAGGTTTTCAATTTCGGTTCTCGGTTTTCAATTTCGGGTCTCGGTTTTAAATTTCGCACCTCGGTATTAAATTTTGCGCCTCGGTTTTAAATGTCGCGCTTCAGTTTTCAATTGTACGTCTCGGTTTTCAATTTCACGTCTCTGTTTTCAATTTCGCGCCTCGGTTTTAAATTTCGAGCCTCGGTTTTAAATTTTGCGTCTCAGTTTTAAATTTTGCGTCTCGGTTTTAAATTTCTGGTCTCGGTTTTAAATGTAGCATCTCGGTTTTCAATTTCATGGCTCGGTTTTCAATTAGGCAGCTCGTTTTTAACTTTCGAGCCTCGGTTTAAAATTTCGAGCCTCAGTTTTAAATTTCAAGCTTCGGTTTTACAATTTCGTGCCTCGGTTTTCAATTTCGCGCCTCGGTTTTAAATTTCACAGCTCGGTTTTCAATTTCGCGCCTCGATTTTCAATTTCACGTCTCTGTTTTCAATTTCGTGGCTCGGTTTAAAATTTCGAGCCTCGGTTTAAAATTTCCGAGCCTCAGTTTTAAATTTCAAGCATCGGTTTTAAATTTCAAACCTTGGTTTTCAATTTCACATCTCTGTTTTCAATTTCGGGTCTCGGTTTTCAATTTCGCACCTCGGTTTTAAATTCCGCGCCTCGGTTTTAAATTTCGCACCCCAGTTTTAAATTTCGCGCCTCGGTATTAAATTTTGCGCCTCGGTATTAAATTTTGAGACTCGCTTTTAAATTTGGAGCCTCGGTTTTCAATTTTGTGGCTCTGTTTTCAATTTCACGCCTCTGTTTTCAATTTTGCGCCTCGGTTTTAAATGTAGCGTCTCAGTATTAAATTTTGAGCCTCGGTTTTAAATTTCGAGCCTCGGTTTTAAATTTTGCAGCTGTTTTCAATTTCGTGCCTCTGTTTTCAATTTCGCTCCTCAGTTTACAATTTCGCGCCTTGGTTTTAAATGTAGCGCCTCAGTTTTCAATTACGCAGCTCGGTTTTAAAATTCGCGCCTCGGTTTTAAATTTCGCGCCACGGTTTTAAATTTCGAGCCTCGGTTTTAAATTTCACGCCTCGGTTTTAAATTTCGCGCCTTGGTTTTCAATTTCGAACCTCGGTTTTCAATTTCACAACTCGTTTTTCAATTTCGTGCATTGGTTTTCAATTTCACGCCTCTGTTTTCAATTTCGCGCCTGGATTTTTAACTTTCGAGCCTCGGTTTAAAATTTCGAGCCTCAGTTTTAAATTTGAAGCTTCGGTTTTACAATTTCGCGCCTCGGTTTTAAATTTCGAGCCTCGGTTTTAAATTTCACGCCTCGGTTTTAAATTTTGCGCCTTGGTTTTCAATTTCGAGCCTCAGTTTTCAATTTCACAGCTCGGTTTTCAATTTCGTGTATTGGTTTTCAATTTCACGCCTCTGTTTTCAATTTCGCGCCTGGGTTTTTAACTTTCGAGCCTCGGTTTAAAATTTTGAGCCTCAGTTTTAAATTTCAAGCTTCGGTTTTACAATTTCACGCCTCGGTTTTCAATTTCGCGCCTCGATTTTCAATTTCACGTCTCTGTTTTCAATTTCGCAGCTCGGTTTAAAATTTCGAGCCTCGGTTTAAAATTTCCGAGCCTTAGTTTTAAATTTCAAGCATCGGTTTTAAATTTCAAACCTTGGTTTTCAATTTCACATCTCTGTTTTCAATTTCGGGTCTCGGTTTTCAATTTCGCACCTCGGTTTTAAATTCCGCGCCTCGGTTTTAAATTTCGCACCCCAGTTTTAAATTTCGCGCCTCGGTATTAAATTTTGCGCCTCGGTATTAAATTTTGAGACTCGCTTTTAAATTTGGAGCCTCGGTTTTCAATTTTGTGGCTCTGTTTTCAATTTCTCGCCTCTGTTTTCAATTTTGCGCCTCGGTTTTAAATGTAGCGTCTCAGTATTAAATTTTGAGGCTCGGTTTTAAATTTCGAGCCTCGGTTTTAAATTTTGCAGCTGTTTTCAATTTCGTGCCTCTGTTTTCAATTTCGCTCCTCAGTTTTCAATTTCGCGCCTTGGTTTTAAATGTAGCGCCTCAGTTTTCAATTACGCAGCTCGGTTTTAAAATTCGCGCCTCGGTTTTAAATTTCGCGCCACGGTTTTAAATTTCGAGCCTCGGTTTTAAATTTCACGCCTCGGTTTTAAATTTCGCGCATGGTTTTCAATTTCGAACCTCGGTTTTCAATTTCACAACTCGTTTTTCAATTTCGTGCATTGGTTTTCAATTTCACGCCTCTGTTTTCAATTTCGCGCCTGGGTTTTTAACTTTCGAGCCTCGGTTTTCAATTTCACAGCTCGTTTTTCAATTTCGTGTATTGGTTTTCAATTTCACGCCTCTGTTTTCAATTTCGCGCCTGGGTTTTTAACTTTCGAGCCTCGGTTTAAAATTTCCGAGCCTCAGTTTTAAATTTCAAGCATCGGTTTTAAATTTCAAACCTTGGTTTTCAATTTCGCACCTCGGTTTTAAAATCCGCGCCTCGGTTTTAAATTTCGCACCCCAGTTTAAATTTCGCGCCTCAGTATTAAATTTTGCGCCTCGGTACTAAATTTTGAGCCTCGCTTTTAAATTTGGAGCCTCGGTTTTCAATTTTGTGGCTCTGTTTTCAATTTCACGCCTCTGTTTTCAATTTTGCGCCTCGGTTTTAAATGTAGCGTCTCAGTATTAAATTTTGAGCCTCGGTTTTAAATTTCGAGCCTCGGTTTTAAATTTCGCAGCTGTTTTCAATTTCGTGCCTCTGTTTTCAATTTCGCTCCTCAGTTTTCAATTTCGCGCCTTGGTTTTAAATGTAGCGCCTCAGTTTTCAATTACGCAGCTCGGTTTTAAAATTCGCGCCTCGGTTTTAAATTTCGCGCCACAGTTTTAAATTTCGAGCCTCGGTTTTAAATTTCACGCCTCGGTTTTAAATTTCGCGCCTTGGTTTTCAATTTCGAGCCTCGGTTTTCAATTTCACAACTCGTTTTTCAATTTCGTGCATTGGTTTTCAATTTCACGCCTCTGTTTTCAATTTCGCGCCTGGGTTTTTAACTTTCGAGCCTCGGTTTAAAATTTCGAGCCTCAGTTTTCAATTTCGCGCCTCGGTTTTAAATTTTGCGCCTCGGTTTTCAATTTCGCGCCTCGAATTTCAATTTCACGTCTCTGTTTTCAATTTCGCGGCTCGGTTTAAAATTTCGAGCCTCGGTTTTAAATTTCACGCCTCGGTTTTAAATTTCGCGCCTTGGTTTTCAATTTCGAGCCTCGGTTTTCAATTTCACAGCTCGGTTTTCAATTTCGTGTATTGGTTTTCAATTTCACGCCTCTGTTTTCAATTTCGCGCCTGGGTTTTTAACTTTCGAGCCTCGGTTTAAAATTTCCGAGCCTCAGTTTTAAATTTCAAGCATTGGTTTTAAATTTCAAACCTTGGTTTTCAATTTCGCACCTCGGTTTTAAATTCCGCGCCTCGGTTTTAAATTTCGCACCCCAGTTTTAAATTTCGCGCCTCAGTATTAAATTTTGCGCCTCGGTATTAAATTTTGAGCCTCGCTTTTAAATTTGGAGCCTCGGTTTTCAATTTTGTGGCTCTGTTTTCAATTTCACGCCTCTGTTTTCAATTTTGCGCCTCGGTTTTAAATGTAGCGTCTCAGTATTAAATTTTGAGCCTCGGTTTTAAATTTCGAGCCTCGGTTTTAAATTTCGCAGCTGTTTTCAATTTCGTGCCTCTGTTTCAAATTTCGCTCCTCAGTTTTCAATTTCGCGCCTTGGTTTTAAATGTAGAGCCTCAGTTTTCAATTACGCAGCTCGGTTTTAAAATTTGCGCCTCGGTTTTAAATTTCGCGCCACGGTTTTAAATTTCGAGCCTCGGTTTTAAATTTCACGCCTCGGTTTTAAATTTCGCGCCTTGGTTTTTAATTTCGAGCCTCGGTTTTCAATTTCACAACTCGTTTTTCAATTTCGTGCATTGGTTTTCAATTTCACGCCTCTGTTTTCAATTTCGCGCTTGGGTTTTTAACTTTC
Organism: Rhinoraja longicauda; assembly: GCF_053455715.1. NCBI lineage: Eukaryota > Metazoa > Chordata > Chondrichthyes > Rajiformes > Arhynchobatidae > Rhinoraja > Rhinoraja longicauda. The sequence goes on from NC_135965.1 coordinate 53,325,245, forward strand.
GAGCCTCGGTTTAAAATTTCGAGCCTCAGTTTTAAATTTGAAGCTTCGGTTTTACAATTTCGCGCCTCGGTTTTCAATTTAGCGCCTCGGTTTTAAATTTTGCGCCTCGGTTTTCAATTTCGCGCCTCGAATTTCAATTTCACGTCTCTGTTTTCAATTTCGCGGCTCGGTTTAAAATTTTGAGCCTCGGTTTTAAATTTCACGCCTCGGTTTTAAATTTCGCGCCTTGGTTTTCAATTTCGAGCCTCGGTTTTCAATTTCACAGCTCGTTTTTCAATTTCGTGTATTGGTTTTCAATTTCACGCCTCTGTTTTCAATTTCGCACCTGGGTTTTTAACTTTCGAGCCTCGGTTTAAAATTTCCGAGCCTCAGTTTTAAATTTCAAGCATTGGTTTTAAATTTCAAATCTTGGTTTTCAATTTCGCACCTCGGTTTTAAATTCCGCGCCTCGGTTTTAAATTTCGCACCCCAGTTTTAAATTTCGCGCCTCGGTATTAAATTTTGCACCTCGGTATTAAATTTTGAGCCTCGCTTTTAAATTTGGAGCCTCGGTTTTCAATTTTGTGGCTCTGTTTTCAATTTCACGCCTCTGTTTTCAATTTCGCGCCTCGGTTTTAAATGTAGCGTTTCAACATGGATTTGTGCCTTCAACATGGATTTGTGCCTTCAACATGGATTTGTGCCTGGAAGGTCATGTTTGACTAATCTTCTTGAATTTTTTGAAGAGGTTACCAGGGAAATTGATAAGGGCAAGGCTGTGTATGTTGTCTATATGGACTTCAGTAAGGCATTTGACAAGGTTCCACATGGAAGGTTGATTAAGAAGGTTAAATCGTTGGGTATTAATAGTGAGGTTGCAAGATGGATTCAACAATGGCTGAATGGGAGATACCAGAGGGTAACGGTTGACAATTGTATGTCAGGTTGGAGGCCAGTGTCTAGTGGAGTACCCAAGGATCTGTGTTGGGTCCACTGTTGTTTGTCATTTACATGAATGATCTGGATGATGGTGTGGCAAATTGGATTAGTAAATATGCAGATGATACTAAGATAGGTGGAGGAGTTGATAGTGAGGTAGATTTTCAAAGTCTACAGAGAGACTTGGGCCTTTTGGAAGGGTGGGCTGAAAGATGGCAGATGGAGTTTAATGCTGATAAGTGTGAGGTGCTGCATTTTGGTAGGACAAATCAAAATAGGACGTACAGGGTAAATGGTAGGGAATTGAGGAATGCAGTGGAACAGAGGGATCTGGGAATAACTGTGCATTGTTCCCTGAAGGTGGAATCTCATGTGGATAGGGTGGTGAAGAAGGCATTTGGTATGCTTGCCTTTATAAATCAGAGCATCGAGTATAGAAGTTGGGATGTAATGTTAAAATTGTACAGGGCATTGGTGAGGCCGAATCTGGAGTATGGTGTGCAGTTCTGGTCGCCAAATTATAGGAAGGATGTCGACAAAATGGAGAGGGTACAGAGGAGATTTACTAGAATGTTGCCTGGGTTTCAGCACTTAGGCTACAGAGAGAGGTTGAACCGGTTGGGTCTTTATTCTTTGGAGCGTAGAAGGTTGAGGGGGGACTTGATAGAGGTTTTTTAAATTTTGAGAGGGACGGACAGAGTTGACGTGGGTAGGCTTTTCCCTTTGAGAGTGGGGAAGATTCCAACAAGGGGACATAACTTCAGAATTGAGGAACAAAGGTTTAGGGGTAACATGAGGGGGAACTTCTTTACTCAGAGGGTGGTGGCTGTATGGAATGGGCTTCCGGTGGAAGTGGTGGAGGCTGGCTCGATTTTAATATTTAAGAGTAAATTGGATAGGTAGATGGATAGGAGGGGATTGGAGGGTTATGGTCTGAGTGCAGGTAGATGAGACTAGGTCAGGGAGAATGGTCGGCGTGGACTGGTAGGGCCGGACAGGCCTGTTTCCATGCTGTAGTTGTTATATGTTATATGTTATATGTCTCGGTATTAAATTTTGAGCCTCGGTTTTAAATTTCGAGCCTCGGTTCTAAATTTCGCAGCTCTGTTTTCAATTTCGTGCCTCTGTTTTCAATTTCGCTCCTCAGTTTTCAATTTCGCGCCTCGGTTTTAAATGTAGCGCCTCAGTTTTCAATTACGCAGCTCGGTTTTCAATTTTGCGCATCGGTTTTAAATTTCGCGCCACGGTTTTAAATTTCGAGCCTCGGTTTTAAATTTCACACCACGGTTTTTCAATTTCGCGCCTCGGTTTTCAGTTTTGCGGCTCAGTTTTCAATTTTGCACCTCGGTTTTAAATTCCGCGCCTCGGTTTTAAATTCCGCGCCTCGGTTTTCAATTTTGAGCCTCGGTTTTCAATTTCACAGCTCGGTTTTCAATTTCATGTATTGGTTTTCAATTTCACGCCTCTGTTTTCAATTTCGCACCTGGGTTTTAAATTTAGCGCACCAGGCTGCGTCCGTCCGGGCGGTCATCCATTCGGCGTGGGGTCAGTTGATCTGGCTCTCCTGTGAAACAGTAAACATTGGAAGTTGCGGCGGTGTGCCTGCGGGGCTGGGGCTCCCGCAGGCTGCCTCTCTGTCTCAGTCCCGTCTCTGAGGTTAGGCCCAAGACTCGTTCTCTCAAATCCTCAATTCGGATTTTAAATTTATCCCCCAAATTTTTCTTGTTCCAAATTAAGGCTTTGGCGACCGCCTCCTGTACCCGATTGGTCGGTTCGCCCTCCAGGTACACTTTGTCCAGATCATACAAGCTGTTTTGGTAATGTTCGACCAAAATTTGTCGTGTTTGTTCTGCCCAGGTGTCAGCATTAGAGGCCAATTTTTGTAATGTTGCCTGGGTGGGGTTAGCCGGTTTTATAAAGTGTGTCAATATCCTCGCCTGTCTCCTGATACCTCTAGGAGGTTGGCTCTGCTCTTGCAGAACCCTCAGATGGTGTAGAGTCTGGGCCATTTTATAAATCACTCTAACAGCGACTGCAAAGGAATCCCTCGGTCTCGATTGATTCCTGTGCTGGTCGAGATTCCCATTGTTAAGCTCTGCCCCCCCTACCTTCTGCATGCTATTACTCATTTCTGGTTTGGTTAGTACAGTGTAGAGAAAACTTATAATGTAATAAACTGTACTGTAATGCTAGTGCAGTAAACTATAAACATCAATTCTTTACATCAATTATTTCTAGCTGCGTAAGGTTAACACCAAGGTGCTCACCAAGTCTTTGGTTTTCTTTCCAGCTTGCGGTTACCGCTTGCCGAACTCTTCCCGACTGGGCAATGACTTTTCCAGTTTCGCTATCGCTGTAGCTTCATCAGGGAAAGAGATCTACTTCTGGTCGGTGTGGGGTTTATAAAGGGTGGGTTGAAAGTCCCTCCCTTTCTGGGTTTATTCCTCCCATGTGCTGTCTTGGGACCGGTCACTTTGGTTGGGACTGCTGATGTCATCCCTATTCTTTGTCTCAACTCGTCGGTCCACTTCTTTGTGTTCTTTGGTTGTGTTCCTGGCCTCCTGCTTTTTGATCTGCTGTTAATGTTTTCTGCATTCCTCTGGCCTCCTGTCTATTATCATGCTCTGCAATCTTTGTTGTGAGTGAGTGTGCTTTGCAAACCCATACCTGGTCTGTGTGCAGCTAATGGCCATTGTGTGGTGGGGGGGGGGGGTCCTGGCTGAGGTGGGAGTGGCATCGTGTTGTGAGTGTGTAAGGGTCCTATCGCTCCCTTCAATAGTCCGTCTTTTCTGGCGGAGCTAGGTGTGTTCCAGGTGTGATGGGGGGTCTCTGGGTCTAGGGGGTACTCAAATGCAGGTTTAAGATCCTCTTTTGGGGGTCTTTTGGGTTGTTTGGGGAGGTCCTATGCAACCCGATGTTACGGTTAGATTCTGGGGGTGGGGGTTATAGCCTATCCTTGTTGAGTTGAGGGTAGGTGCCAATGGTCTTTTTGGGACTCTTTGGGGTGATCCAGTGCAGTCCGCTGTTAGGTTTAGGGTTAGGGTTAGGGTTTAGGGTTTAGGGTTTAGGGTTTGGGTTAGGGGTTAGGGTCAGGGTTAGGGTTAGGGTCAGGGTCAGGGTTAGGTTGTGATTTATCGGACAGTGGGACAAAATGCCCTCTGGTGCTCAATGATCTCTGCCTGGAGATTCCTTTTCACCATGTACTGCCACTTTGCTCTGGCCCACGGTCTCATCACCCTCGTACAAATCTGTTGACCTTTGCACTTGCCGTTCTGTAGATTTTTAGGAGTCAGTCAGGGTCCACCCTAAGTTTGAGTTTATGCTTGGTTGAGGCCCTTGGCCTCTCGCGTCTAACGCTTCAATCCATATCCCCTCTGCCCTCTTCCGACACCCGGTTGACCAATTTATGTTTGTTTCTAGGCCCATGATCTCTAGGGACTGAGTCCCGTGCTGCTGGGAGTGTCAACTACTGGGTATGGACTTGATGTGTTGCTGAGGTGTCCTGTCAGGCTGACTCTGAGGCTGTTACCTGTTTCGCCTATGTACAGTAAGTTACACTCCTTACATTAAACTGCATACACCCCATTATTTTGCTCACAGGTTATCCTCTGTGCTATCCGGTCTCTCCTGTCACCCTGTTCTATGTTTTTGTCTATTACCCAGTGGGAGCAGGCCCCATATTGACATTAATTTGTATCCCTACTGCTCCCCTTGTCTGCTGGTTTTATCACAATCTCATTTTTATCCCTCAGCTCTGCCATGGTCTCCCTCTCTTTTCTGGTGACGTTTGGCCTTTCCTTTGTCATGGGCATATCACAGGCTGTTTTGGTAATGTTCATTTAAAATGTGTCGTGTTTGTTTGGCTTTACCCACGTTCCAGCATTAGAGGCCAATTTTTGCAATGTTTCCTGGGTGGGATTTGCCGGTTTTACAAATTGTGTCATTATCTCACCCTGCCTCCTGATACCCTTATGGGGTCGGCTCTGTTCTTGCAGAACCCTCAGGTGGTGCAGAGTTTGGGCCTTGTTATCAATATCTTACCCTGCTTCCTGATGCCCTTATGGGGTCGGCTCTGTTACAAAACCCTCAGGTGGTGCAGAGTATGGGCCTTGTTATCAATATCTTACCCTGCTTCCTGATGCCCTAATGGGGTCGGCTCTGTTCTTGCAGAACCCTCAGGTGGTGCAGAGTCTGGGCCACTTTATAAATAACTCTGCCTGCGACTGCAAAGGAATCTCTCGGTCTCGGTTGACTCCTGTGCTGGTCATGATTCACATTAATACTGTTGTTAAACAATCACACTCATCCCCTCCCCTCTGCATGTAATTACTCATTTCTGGCTCAGTTAGTACAATGCAATACTACTGCAGTAAACTATAAACATCAAGTATCTCTAGTACAGTTTCTACAATGCAATACTAGTGCAGTAAACTATAAACATCAAATATCTCTAGTACAGTTTACACCCAGGTGCTCCACAAGTCTTTGGTTTTTTCCGGCTTACGGAGACCACTTGCTGAACTTTTCCCTGGTGAAAGGTAGGGTAGGTACGTCATCGGGGTAATCAGGTGGGTACCCTCCTTCCTCGACGTTTCATTGATAAGCCCACAACGTCTCCAGAGGGCTCAACGGTGAAACCTGGCGTCCCAGGTACACCCCCCTCAGTTCCATACCCTCCTGTTTTAATCTTGCAGCTCAACTCGCAGCTCTACTCAACTTCTAGCCGATAAGGGGTTTTAAAGGGTAGGTTGATGTCCCTGCCTTTCTGGATTTACTCCTCCCATGTGCTGAGTCCTGGGACCGGTGACTGGGTAACAACCCTCCAGTTTCACTCTTGCTGTAGCTTCATCAGGGAAAAATCAATAACTACTACTGGTCGGTGGGGAGTTTTAAAGGGTGGGTTGAAAATCCCTCCCTTTCTGGGTATGTCCTTCCCATCTGCTGACTTGGGACTGGTCACTTTGGTTGGGACTGTTGATGTCATCCCTATTCTTTGTGTTTGATTGTTTGTGTTCCTGGCCTCCTGCTGTTTTATCTGCTGTTAATGTTTTCAGCATTCCTCTGGCCTCCTGTCTTTATCATGTTCTGCAAGTCTTTGTTGTGAGTGAGTGAGCTTTGCAAACCTGTACCTGGTTTTGTGGAGCTAGTGGCCATTGTGTGGTGGGGGGGGGGGGGGGGGGGTTGTCTGAGGTGGGAGTGGGTATCGTGTTGTGAGTGTGTAAGGGTTCTTATATCAACTTCAGATAGCTCCTCTGTCCCTCCCTTCCCCTCCTCCTTCCCAGATCTCCCTCTATCTTCCTGTCTCCACCTATATCCTTCCCTTGTCCCACCCCCGACATCAGTCTGAAGAAGGGTCTCGACCCGAAACGTCACCCATTCCTTCTCTCCCGAGATGCTGCCTGACCTGCTGAGTTACTCCAGCATTTTGTGAATAAATCTATCACTCCCTTCAATTGTCCGTCTTTTCTGGGGGAGCTAGGTGTGTTCCAGGTGTAATGGGGTGGGGGGTCTCTGGGTCTAGAGGGTACTCGGATGGATCATCTATTTACAAAGGTTTAAGATCCTCTTTTGGGGGTCTTTTGGGTTGTTTGGGGAGGTCCTATGCAACCCGATGTTAGGGTTAGATTCTGTGGGTGGGGGTTATTTCCTATCCTTGTTGAGTTGAGGGTAGGTGCCAAGGGTCTTTTTGGGGCTGTTTGGGGTGATCCAGTGCCGTTCCGTGTTAGGGTTAGGTTTGGGGGGTGGCACAGGGGCCACCTCTGGCGTGCCGTCTACCTTGCTGGGGTTTGAGGGTGGGTGCCTAGGGTTTTTTGGGGACTGTTTGGGGTGGTCTAACCCTAACCCTAACGTGTCCAACCTCTTAATAATCTTATACGTTTCGATAAGATCCCCTCTCATCCTTCTAAATTCCAGTGTATACAAGCCTAGCCGCTCCAGTCTTTCAACATATGACAGTCCCGCCATTCCTGGAATTAACCTAGTGAACCTACGCTGAACGCCCTCAATAGCAAGAATATCCTTCCTCAAATTTGGAGACCAGAACTGCACACACTACTCCAGGTGCGGTCTCACTAGGACCCTGTACAACTCTGCAGAAGGACCTCTTTGCTGCTATATTCAACTCCCCTTGTTATGAAGGCCAACATTCCATTGGCTTTCTTTACTGCCTGCTGTACCTGCATGCTTCCTTTCAGTGACTGATGCACTAGGACACCCAGATCTCGTTGTACGTCCCCTTTTCCTAACTTGACACCATTCAGATAATACTCTGCCTTCCTATTCTTACCACCAAAGTGGATAACCTCACACTTATCCACATTAAACTGCATCTGCCATGCCTCCGCCCACTCACACAACCTGTCCAAGTCACCCTGCAACCTCATAGCATCTTCCTCACAGTTCACACTACCACCCAGCTTTGTATCATCTGCAATTTTGCTAATGGTACTTTTAATCCCTTCATCCAAGTCATTAATGTATATTGTAAATAGCTGCGGTCCCAGCACCGAGCCTTGTGGTACCCCACTAGTTATTGCCTGCCATTCTGAAAGGGACCCATTTATCCCCACTCTTTGCTTTCTGTCTGTCAACCAATTTTCTATCCATGTCAGTACCCTACCTCCAATACCATGTGCTCTAATTTTGCCCACTAATCTCCTATGTCGAACCTTGTCGAAGGCTTTCTGAAAGTCAAGGTACACCACATCCACCAGCTCTCCCCTGTCAATTTTTCTAGTTACACCCTCAAAGAATTCCAGGAGATTAGTTGAGTTTGTTTAGACTCAACATCGGCCAAGCTGAAAGGTGTAACATCGTTGAAGACGACCTTGTGTTTGTGGAGATGGACCAAGGCTTGGTGCATTTTAATCAAAGCTTTCACCATTGCTATTTATTCTCTGTACTCTCGCACAAATTGCTGATATATTTGGAGAATTTGTCTTCCCATTTTACACTCCAAATAAAATGGCAACTGTTACCATGATGGCGGGTGTTGTTCTGCAGGCCTCCTGTGTCACTGAATATAGGCAAATATAGACTGAATATAGACAGAAATCTGTTCTTGCCAGTCCTTGCCACAGTGGGACCGTGTTGAAAGTGGGCTTTTCATTCCTTTGGTGTTAATTTATTGGAAAAACTGGAGCCTTTTGTCACACAAGGCCTATTCTCTGCATTGCCTTCCTATTTGGGATTAGCAAACGAGTATTGGAATTGTGCTGGGGAGAAGTGTGGCAGGAATCGGTCAACTGGGCAGCACAAATACGAAAGGTGCAATCAGTCTAATGTGATGATACTCTCGGTCGAATAGCCAGCCACAGACAGAGGAATAGATGTAGTCAGATCACAGAAAGATGCAAAAGATACAGTTATTGTGATTGGTGACTTTAACTTTCCCAATGTTGACTGGGGCCTCTAGGCGGTGCAGAATTTTCTACTTGTATCCAAGTGGATTTTTAAAAACATGTGGAGAGTCCAACCCAAGGAGGGACCGTAGTGGACCTTGCACTGGGAAGTGAGTGCGGACTGGTGCCTGGTGTTTCAATGGGATAGCATTTCAGCAATAGTGATGGCAACTCCTGACTTTTGGGACAAAGACCCATCATTTATTTATTTGCCCCTGTATTCCACAATTTGAGATTTGTAATAGAAAAAATAATTTGTACATGGTGAAACCGCAATGTATAAAAATACCCTTTAATAAAATCTGACAATGTGCACTTTAACCACTCGTGATTTTTTTTTCTATTACAAATCTCAAATTGTGGAGTACAGAGGCAAAGCAATAAATGATGGGTCTTTGTCCCGAACATTATGGAGGGAGTATGGAAAGTACTAACCTGGGGAAAACAAATTACATAATTAGGCAGGAGCCAGGGAGAATAGATTGGGTGCTGGGGGATATAGGAGATGGCAACATCTGGCATGCGGGAGACATTTAGAAACATAGAAACATAGAAAATAGGTGCAGGAGTAGGCCATTCGGCCCTTCGAGCCTGCACCGCCATTCAATATGATCATGGCTGATCATCCAGCTCAGTATCCTGTACCTGCCTTCTCTCCATACCTCCTGATCCCTTTAGCAAAAAGAGCCACATCTAACTCCCTCTTAAATATAACCAATGAACTGGCCTCAACTACCTTCTGTGGCAGAGAATTCCACAGATTCACTACTCTCTGTGTGAAGAAATGTTTTCTCATCTCGGTCCTAAAAGACTTCCCCCTTATCCTTAAGCTGTGACCCCTGGTTCTGGACTCCCCCAACATCGGGAACAATCTTCCCGCATCTAGCCTCTCCAACCCCTTAAGAATTTTATATGTTTCTATAAGATCCCCCCTCAGTCTTCTAAATTCCAGCGAGTACAAGCCCAGTCTATCCAGTCTTTCCTCATATGTAAGTCCCGCCATCCCAGGGATTAATCTGGTGAACCTTCTCTGTACTCCCTCTAAGGCAAGAACGTCTTTCCTCAGGTTAGGAGACCAAAACTGCACACAATACTCCAGGTGCGGTCTCACCAAGGCCCTGTACAACTGCAGCAGAACCTCCCTGCTCCTAAACTCAAATCTTCTTGCTATGAATGCCAACATACCATTCGCTTTCTTCACTGCCTGCTTCACCTGCATGCTTGCTTTCAATGACTGGTGCACCATGACACCCAGGTCACGTTGCATCTCCTTTTCTCCCAATCGGTCACCATTCAGGTAATACTCTGCTTTCCTGTTCTTGCCGCCAAAGTGGATAACCTCACATTTATGCAAAGTGGATAACCTCACATTTAAAGGGCAGCTGATCACAGTTCAATAGGAGGAATAAGCACGGTCAGGATGGAACCCGGGGTCGAAGCGGGCGAGCCCGGCTCGCAAGAGAGGGAGGCGTCAGCCACCAGGGGGCCGAGCCAATCCAATGGGAACATGGTGTGCTGCGGGTGCCACCAACACTGAGAGAGCTGCCGCTGACGTCTCCAGCGCAACCATAAATGTTCAAAGAGTTTGCAGACCATTGGAGTCAAGGATACCAGATGAAAAGTGGCTGGATTTGAGCTCGTTTTGTAAATTGGAGAGATGTTTGCATTATGCTAATCACTCGGTAGTTCTCCGGTAGAAATTGATTTCTGGAATAATATCTGGAGGATTGGAGCAATGCTTGAAGAACATGATTTCAAAACTCTGGCGGGTTTGCCGTCTGGGCCACAGGCTTTACAGGGTTCACTTCAGACAAAAGCTTTTCAACTCCCTCTTTGGCGATGAGCAAGTCGCCAATGTCAGGCACGCTACTGGGGCCAAGATCTAGAAAATCAAATTGTTTTTCTCTAGTAAAAATCGAGCAATCAGTCTGAAGAAGGGTCCTGACCTGAAATGGCACCTACCCATGTTCCCTTGAGATGCTATCTCAACTGCACTTTGTGTCTTTTTTTTCAAACCAGTGCCTGCAGTTCCTTGTTCACCAATAAGTTTTAAATTGATTTGGATTAGTGATCTGCATTCTATTTAGTTTAACAAGACTAGTGTTGTGCAACCTAAACTGTTAACCATTGGTGTGGCAATGGTTAATGTGTTAATTGTCATAATTATAGCTTGTTTACTCTTAATTGTCACAAGGAAGGATTTGACAGGTGATAGGAATTTGTTTGTCGTGTGCTTAAAAAGGAGATTTTTGGTCAGTTGTCGAGTGAGCCTCTGTCGGTTAAGTTGTGGAGAACCAAAGCTGCGAAGAGATGGATGCACTGGCTGTTATCAGAGCCATGGAGTGGCAGAAGGTACGAGAGTTTTGTTTTCCAATGTTGAAGGTTGGGTGTGTTTCTGAATAGTAACTTAGCAGGTCATTTGCTTTGGGGCGGTAAAGACATGAACCTCTCTGCTTTACAAAATACAAGTTTATAACATTACCAAGATGCTGAGCAGATCTTGATGTTGCAGCTGGATGAATGCTATACACTTGATCAGACTGGACCTGGATCTGGGCTTTGTGGTGCATTTAGATATTCCTTTTGCCTTTGAGTAATGAACAACATGCCAGGGAGGTGTTAAGCTTCTATTGTGCAGTCAACAAGGTCATTGTTCATCACAGTTTTCATGAACTGAATTTTCCTACTGTTGCCACTTTTGTTGACCACAAGGCTGGGAGTTTTTTTAATGAGTTTTAATGACATGTGTGGCAAATACAATTTGTGGACAGGCTTTTGATGCCAACAGTGAAATGTAGGGGAAAGAGTTGCTTTTGTAATATGTAATAAAATTATGTCCTTGGTTTAACTGCCTGAGTTGAGGAAAGGGACTGTTCTACCCTCAATTATTTCCACTGTCTGCCCAGCTACTGTCTTAAGTGTTTGTTAATTTGAGAATATCGAAATGTGGGAGGCTTGAAGCTGCTCCTTGTGTAGGCATGGATTGTTTTACTTTGTTCTATATTAATATTGATTTATTTGTGTTCTGTTTGCTTGTTTTAATTAGTGAGTTTTCACTTTGCAATGTTTCATTGCCTGTTCATGGTGAAAATAGTGATGTTTAACTGCTGATGGACTGCCAGATTGCATTTAAAATCCTTGAATGTTGGGGCTATTAGTTTGAGCAGTAGGACAACTTCCCCAGCCATCCTTGTGTTTTCATCACCCAAAATGTTTAACTGCACTAGTAACTTCCAGCTCAATCTGGTCAATGTGTTTGTTCCCTTACATATGCAGTGCTTAAAGTTTTAAGTTTCCCTTTGTCCTAAACGTTTGTACACTAAGATGACCAAGTTTGATACAAAAGTGGGTGGTATTGCAGATAGTGAAGATGGATGTGAAAAATTGCAGCAGGATCTTGATTGGTTGAGCAGGTGGGCTGAAGAGTAGTTGATGGAATTTAATACAGAGACATATGAGATGTTGCATTTTGAAAAGTCTAACATGGGCAGGGCCCACACAATGAATGGCAGGGCTCTGGGAAGTGTTGTAGAGCAGAGGGATCGAGATGTGAAGGTACATAGTTCCTTGAAGGTGTCATCAGGTATTTATATTGTAAATAGCTGCAGTCCCAGCACCGAGCTTTGCGGTACCCCACTAGTCACTGCCTACCATTCTGAAAGGGACCCGTTAATCCCTACTCTTTGTTTCCTGTCTGCCAACAAATTTTCTATCAATGTCAGTACCCAATACCATGTGCTCTAATTTTGCCCACTAATCTCATATGTGGGACCTTATCAAAGGCTTTCTGAACGTTGAGGTACACTACATCCAATGGGTCTCCATTGTCCATGGACAGGTGAATTATTGGGTCAGGAGCCTTCAGAGTGGAATACGGGAGTAAGCTGGAAATTGGGTGGGGCACTGCCTGACAGGTGATGGGTGAATACATGTGAGTGGGTGATAGGCAGATGGGTGGAGTAAGTGACAAAAGGTGAAAGTGATAGAACATGTCGGACAAGGACATGCGCTGTGAAATGTAAAGCCAGAGTGAGGTGGGGTGGGAAGGTAAAAGGGAAATATGGGACATGGAGATGGGAGATGAGCGTACTGACGAGGGAAAGCCCTTCTTCCCCTTCACTGCCCACCCTGGTATGCGCTAACATCGCTAGCCTCGGTCCTTTCCTTTCTTATGTATGTGCAGTGCTCTCCTTGTTTGGCATTTTGTCCCTTTCAGGGGAAACTTATTTCAATATCTTGCCTTGTTTTCCAGATCGTATCTTCCGTCGCTCTGCGGCCTAACATTATGGAGCTGGCGGCCTTGCTCGAGAATGACTGAGACCCACAGCCTGCGATCCCATGCCAGGGTCGACGCTCCAACCTCTTCCTACGGACTTCAACATCGAGGGGCTCGCAGTCTCGGGTAGAGACCGATGTCGGGAAGCTCCAAAGAACGAGGAAGGTTGGAGTAGCACCGACCCGAGGTCCGATCGCCCGCCGCGGAGGGCCTGACTGCCAGCTGTGGGAGCCAAGATCGCCCCGTCAACGGAAGGCTCGAGGCCCCCGACCGTGGGAGGACAAACAAGGGAAGAGTGACGTTTTTTTAAACTTCTATCACAGTGAGGAATGTGGAGGAGCCACTGTGGTGGATGTTCATGTTAAAATGTATTTTGTGTGTTCTGTTGCTTTTTATTGGTGTGATTGTTAAGTCAAATGAAATTCCTCGAATTTTGCAAAACATACTTGGCTAATAAATTATGGAAAGCGGCAACCCCACAGCTACGCCACCCCATGCTTGCATCGTGAGTAAATGACTCTCGATTCAAGTAAATAAGTAGATAAGTAAATAAGTGCTGGAGGAACTTGGGGAGTTTGGCAACCTCTGAAGAAATGGACAGATGACTTATTGAGCAAGGAGCCTTCAGACTGGAATACGGGAGAAAGCTGGAAATGAGGTGGGGGTGGGGCACTGCCTGACAGGTGATGGGTGGATACAGGTGAGTGGGTGATGGGCAGATGGGTAGAGTAAGTGACAAAGGCTGAAGGTGAAAGCGATAAAACATGTCGGACAAGGACAAGAGCTGTGAAAAGTAAAGCCAGAGCGAGGTGGGGTGG